>NC_057799.1:214774730-214984995 GCF_018294505.1 Triticum aestivum
TCCCCCGACCGGGGTCGGAACAGGGGCCGTCCCCGCCGCACCCCCTCGCCGGCGACGGGGAGGATAAGGGCGCCAGCACCCCCGCCTCCTCGGGACTCTCTCCCACTCACCCCCGCTTCCCTCTCGGCCTCTGCGCCTTTCCCCCGCCAGATCCACCTCCCTCTCCCCTTCGATCCCCTCTGCCCGAGTGTGCTCGCCGCCGTTCACCGTCGTTCCCGCGGCCACCGTGCCCCGATTGCCCCAACGACGTGCCCGAACGGCTCCCCGCCGTCGACTACGTCGACTACGCCATCGGGAACGAGCCGAGCGCCTCTACACCGACCTCCACGAGCTCGTCTTCAACCTTCGGGTCGCTGGCGTTCGTCGCCGATTCCGGCTACCCCGCGCCCTCCCCGAGCTCACTGCCACTCCCTACGGCTCCGCTGTGAGCTCCCGCTTCTCCTCCCCCTCTCCGTTAGCTCGCCCGCGTACCGTAGCCGCTGTTTCCACGCGCGCCCGAACGCCGCGCCGCGGAGCTCGCCGCCGGCGGGTCCCCGGTGACCAAATGGTCACGGGCGTAGGCCCGCTAGTTCGACCGCATCGTGCCGCACCCGCCTAGCTAGATAGTTCGGCCGCTCGCGCGCTCTAACGCCGCACCCGCCCCAGCCCGTAGCACCTCGCCGCCGGCGAGCTCGTAGCGCTCGCCCCCGCCCGTTCCAGCCCCTCCGGCCACCACCGTTGGACGCGCGGCGCCGAGCCGCGTCGAACGCGCCCAGCCACGCCCCCGCAAACCCCCTGTGCGTGAAACCCGCACCCCTCCCGAGCCGCGCCGCCGCGTTTGGCTCGCCGGAGTTGCTCCGGCCGCCGTACTGACCTGCCGCCGACGTGGCTGGCCTGGGGCCACCCCAGTGCCCCTGCCAGTGGGCCCCGTGGGCCCCGTTGACTGGGTCCACCCAGTCAACGTGCTGACTGGGCAGGCCCAGCCACTGACATGCGGGCCCCGCCGCAAAAATAAAAAAAAAGAAAAGAAAAGGAAAATGTTTTATAAATAAAAATAATTAATTAATCTAATCACTCACTGACAGGTGGGCCCAGTAGTTAATTAACTAAAAATTAATTGGTTTAATCTTCTGTTAACCCATTGTCTATGACAGGTGGGTCCCCCGTGTCAGTTTTGACCAGTCAACCGTACTGTTGACCGCTGACGTCACTCATGCGTCATGCTGACGTCATATCCCTTTTTCTGTTAATTAAATAATTCCAGAAATTCAAATAATCTTTCAAAATTCATATCTTTTAAACCGTAACTCGGATGAAAATGTTTTCTATATGAAAGTTGCTCAGAACAACGAGACGAACCCGAATATGCAGTCCGTTCGTCCACCACACCTCCCTAACCTATCGAACTAGCAACTTTCCCCCTCCGGTCCGTTTGTCCGAAAACGCGAAACATCGGGAATACCTCCCGGATGTCCCCCCCTTCACTGGTACCACCTACTGTCGCGTTAGGGCACACCTAGCACCGTTCATTGTCATGTCACGCATCGTCATGCTTATGTTTGCATTGTATTTACTGTTTCTTCCCCCTCTTCTCTCCGGTAGACTACGAGACCGACACTGCTGCTGCCCAGTTCGACTACGGAGTTGACGACCCCTCCTACTTGCCAGAGCAACCAGGCAAGCCCCCCCCCCCTTGATCACCAAATATCGCCTATTCTTCTCTATACTGCTTGCATTAGAGTAGTGTAGCATGTTAATGTTTTTCGATATCCTATCCTGATGCATAGCCTATCCTTGCTACTAGTGTTGTTACCTTTACCTGCAATCCTACATGCTTAGTATAGGATGCTAGATTTCCATCAGTGGCCCTACATTCTTGTCCGTCTGCTGTGCTATACTATCGGGCCGTGATCACCTGGGCGGTGATCATGGGTATATACTTATATACTACATACATGGCACATGTGATGACTAAAGTCGGGTCGGCTCGTAGGAGTACCCGCAAGTGGATCTTTGTGGCGGAGCGACAGGGCAAGTTGAGACCGCCTAGGTGAGAGGTGGGCCTGGCCCTGCTCGACGTTTGCGGATACTTAACACACTTAACGAGATCTTGGTATTTGATCTGAGTCTGGCCATTTGGTCTATACGCACTAGCCATCTACGCGGGAGTAGTTATGGGTATCCCGGCGTCGTGGTATCAGCCGAAGCCTTCTTGACGTCAGCGACTGAGTGGCGCGCGCCGGATTGGACTGGAACGCCACTAGGCTAGGTCTGCTTCCGGCCGCGTACGCAACGTGCAGGTGTGCATAGGGCGATGGGCCCAGACCCCTGCGCGCATAGGGTTAGACCGGCGTGCTGACCGCTCTGTTGTGCTTAGGTGGGGCTGCGACGCGTTGATCTTACGAGGCCGGGCATGACCCAGAAAAGTGTGTCCGGCCAGATGGGATCGAGCGTGTTGGGTTATGTGGTGCACCCCTGCAGGGAAGTTTATCTATTCGAATAGCCGTGTCCCTCGGTAAAAGGACGACCCGGAGTTGTACCTTGACCTTATGACAACTAGAACTGGATACTGAATAAAATACACCCTTCCAAGTGCCAGATACAACCCGGTGATCGCTCTCTAACAGGGCGACGAGGAGGGGATCGCCGGGTAGGATTATGCTATGCGATGCTACTTGGAGGACTTCAATCTACTCTCTTCTACATGCTGCAAGATGGAGGCTGCCAGAAGCGTAGTCTTCGACAGGACTAGCTATCCCCCTTTTATTCTGGCATTCTGCAGTTCAGTCCACTGATATGCCCCTTTACACATATACCCATGCATATGTAGTATAGCTCCTTGCTTGCGAGTACTTTGGATGAGTACTCACGGTTGCTTCTCTCCCTCTTTTCCCCCTTTCCTTTCTATCTGGTTGTCGCAACCAGATGTTGGAGTCTAGGAGTCAGACGCCACCGTCGACGACGACACTTACGACACTGGAGGTGCCTACTACTACGTGCAGCCCGCTGACGACGATCAGGAGTAGTTAGGAGGATCCCAGGCAGGAGGCCTGCGCCTCGTTCGATCTGTATCCCAGTTTGTGCTAGCCTTCTTAAGGCAAACTTGTTTCACTTATGTCTGTACTCAAATATTGTTGCTTCCGCCGACTCGTCTGTGATCGAGCACTTGTATTCGAGCCCTCGAGGCCCCTGGCTTGTATTATGATGCTTGTATGACTTATTTATGTTTTAGAGTTGTGTTGTGATATCTTCCCGTGAGTCCCTGATCTTGGTCGTACACATTTGCGTGCATGATTAGTGTACGGTCAAATCGGGGGCGTCACAATGGTGATGCATAGCAACGAGAGGGGAGAGTGTTGTCCACGTACCCTCATAGACCGACAGCGGAAGCGCTATCACAACGCGGTTGATGTAGTCGTACGTCTTCACGATCCGACTGATCAAGTACCGACCGTACGGCACCTCCAAGTTCTACACACGTTCAGCTCGATGACGTCCCTCGAACTCCGATCCAGCCGAGTGTTGAGGGAGAGTTTCGTCAGCACGACGGCGTGGTGACGATGATGATGTTCCACCGACGCAGGGCTTCGCCTAAGCTCCGCAACGGTATTATCGAGGTGTAATATGGTGGAGGGGGGCACCGCACACGGCTAAAATATCGTATATCAAGTGTGTATAGAGGTGCCCCCCTGCCCCCGTATATAATGGAGCAAGGCGGAGGCCGGCTGCCCTAGGCGCGCCAAGGAGAGAGGGGGAGTCCTCCTAGTAGGAGTAGGACTCCCCTTTCCTAGTCCTACTAGGAAAAGAAGGGGGGAAGGAGAGACAGGGAGAGGGAGAGGGAGAGGGAAAGGGGGCTGCGCCCCCCTCTCCTAGTCCAAGTAGGACTCCTCCTGGGATGGGGCGCGCCACCTCCTGGCTGCTGCCCTCTCTCTCCCCTCAGGGCCCACTAAGGCCCAATACTTCCCCGGGGGGTTCCGGTAACCCTCCGGCACTCTGGTTTAATCCGAAACTTCTCCGGAACACATCCGGTGTTCGAATATAGTCGTCCAATATATCAATCTTTATGTCTCGACCATTTCGAGACTCCTCGTCATGTCCATGATCACATCCGGGACTCCGAACAACCTTCGGTACATCAAAACATATAAACTCATAATATAACTGTCATCGTAACTTTAAGCGTGCGGACCCTTTGGGTTCGAGAACTATGTAGACATGACCGAGACACCTCTCCAGTCAATAACCAATAGCGGGACCTGGATGCCCATATTGGCTCTCACATATTCTACGAAGATCTTTATCGGTCAGACCGCATAACAACATACGTTGTTCCCTTTGTCATCGGTATATTACTTGCCCGAGATTCGATCGTCGGTATCTCGATACCTAGTTCAATCTCGTTACCGGCAAGTCTCTTTACTCATTCCGTAATACATCATCCCGCAACTAACTCATTAGTCACAATGCTTGCAAGGCTTATAGTGATGTGCATTACCGAGTGGGCCCAGAGATACCTCTCCGACGATCGGAGTGACAAATCCTAATCTCGAAATACGCCAACCCAACAAGTACCTTTGGAGACACCTGTAGAGCACCTTTATAATCACCCATTTACGTTGTGATGTTTGGTAGCACACAAAGTGTTCCTCCGGTAAACGAGAGTTGCATAATCTCATAGTCATAGGAACATGTATAAGTCATGAAGAAAGCAATAGCAACATACTAAACGATTTGGTGCTAAGTTAACGTAATTGGTCATGTCAATCACGTCATTCTCCTAATGAGGTGATCCCGTTTAATCAAATGACGACTCATGTCTATGGCTAGGAAACATAACCATCTTTGATTAACGAGCTAGTCAAGTTGAGGCATACTAGTGACACTCTGTTTGTCTATGTATTCACACATGTATTATGTTTCCAGTTAATACAATTCTAGCATGAATAATAAACATTTATCATGATATAAGGAAATATATAATACTTTATTATTGCCTCTAGGGCATATTTCCTTCAATCCTTTAGAACAATATTTGCTATACCATGAAAATGATATGTTTATGAATGAAAGAAGGGAAATAGATGAAGTATTCTTTAAACAGGGACCTATTCTGAAACACAACTTGCCTGTTGAAATCCTAGGGGATCCTCCTCCACCCAAGGGTGATCCCGTGTTTGAGCTTAAACCATTGCCTGATACTCTTAAATATGCTTATCTTGATGAAAAGAAGATATATCCTATTATTATTAGTGCTAACCTTTCAGAGAAGGAGGAAGAAAAATTATTGAAAACTCTGAAGAAGCACTGTGTTGCTATTGGATATACTCTTGATGATCTTAAGGTCATTAGTCCCACTCTATGTCAACACAAAATAAATTTGGAGAAAGACGCCAAACCAGTTATTGATCATCAACGACGGCTAAATCATAAGATGAAAGAAGTGGTAAGAAAGGAAATACTAAAGCTCCTTGAGGCAGGTATAATTTATCCTGTTGCTGATAGTCAGTGGGTAAGTCCTGTCCATTGTGTCCCTAAGAAGGGAGGTATTACTGTCGTTCCTAATGATAAAGATGAATTGATCCCGCAAAGAATTATTACAGGTTATAGGATGGTAATTGATTTCCGCAAATTAAATAAAGCTACTAAAAATATCATTACCCCTTACCTTTTATTGATCAAATGCTAGAAAGATTATCCAAACATACACATTTTTGCTTTCTAGATGGTTATTCTGGTTTCTCTCAAATACCTGTGTCAACTGATGATCAAGCAAAGACCACTTTTACTTGCCCTTTCAGTACTTTTGCTTATAGACGTATGGCATTTGGTTTATGTAATGCACCTGCTACCTTTCAAAGATGCATGATGGCTATATTCTCTGACTTTTGTGAAGTTTTCATGGACGATTTCTCCATTTATGGATCCTCTTTTGATGATTGCTTGAGCAACCTTGATCGAGTTTTGCAGAGATGTGAAGAAACTAGTCTTGTCTTGAATTGGGAAAAGTGCCACTTTATGGTTAATGAAGGCATTGTCTTGGGGCATAAAATTTCTGAAAGAGGTATTAAAGTTGATAAAGCCAAAGTTGATGCTATTGAAAAGATGTCGTGTCCTAAGGACATCAAAGGTATAAGAAGTTTCCTTGGTCATGCCGGTTTTTATAGGAGGTTCATTAAGGACTTCTCAAAAATTTCTCGGCCTCTGACTAATCTATTACAAAAAGATATACCTTTTCTCTTTGACGATGATTGTGTAGAAGCATTTGAAATACTTAAGAAAGCATTAATCACTACACCTATTGTTCAGCCACCTGATTGGAATTTAACCTTTGAAATTATGTGTGATGCTAGTGATTATGCTGTAGGTGAGGTTCTAGGGCAAAGAGTTGATAAGAAATTAAATGTTATTCAATATTCTAATAAAACTCTAGACAGTGCTGAGAGAAATTATGCTACTACTGAAAAAGAATTCTTAGCAGTTGTATTTGCTTGTGATAAGTTCAGACCTTATATTGTTGATTCTAAAGTAACTATTCACACGGATCATGCTGCTATTAAATATCTTATGGAAAAGAAAGATGCTAAACCTAGACTTAATAGATGGGTTCTCTTGCTACAAGAATTTGATTTACATATTATTGATAGAAAGGGAGCTGAGAACCCCGTTGCAGACAACTTGTCTAGGTTAGAAAATGTTCTTGATGACCCACTACCTATTGATGATAGCTTTCCTGATGAACAACTAAATGTCATAAATGCTTCTCGTACTGCTCCATGGTATGCTGATTATGCTAATTACATGGTTGCTAAATTTATACCACCTAGTTTCACATACCAGCAAAAGAAAAAGTTTTTCTATGATTTGAGACATTACTTTTGGGATGACCCACATCTTTATAAAGAAGGAGTAGATGGTGTCATTAGACGTTGTGTACCTGAGCATGAACAGGAACATATCTTACGCAAGTGTCATTCCGAGGCTTATGGAGGACACCACGCTGGAGATAGAACTGCGCACAAGGTATTGCAATCTGGTTTTTATTGGCCTACTCTCTTCAAGGATGCTCGTAAGTTTGTCTTATCTTGTGATGAATGTCAAAGAATTGGTAATATTAGTACACGTCAAGAAATGCCTATGAATTATTCACTTGTTATTGAACCATTTGATGTTTGGGGCTTTGATTATATGGGACCGTTTCCTGCCTCTAATGGATACACACATATTTTAGTTGCTGTTGATTACGTTACTAAGTGGGTAGAAGCTATTCCAACTAGTAGTGCTGATCATAACACTTCTATTAAGATGCTTAAAGAAGTTATTTTTCTGAGGTTTGGAGTCCCTAGATATTTAATGACTGATAGTGGTTCACACTTTATTCATGGTGCTCTCCGTAAAATGCTTGCTAAGTATGACGTTAATCATAGAATTGCATCTCCATACCACCCACAGTCTAGTGGTCAAGTAGAATTGAGTAATAGAGAGCTCAAATTAATTTTGCAAAAGACTGTTAATAGGTCTAGAAAGAATTGGTCTAAGAAACTTGATGATGCATTATGGGCCTATAGAACGGCATATAAAATGGTTTATGGAAAAGCATGTCACTTACCTCTCGGACTAGAACATAAGGCATATTGGGCCATTAAAGAGCTCAACTATGATTTCAAACTTGCCGATGAGAAGAGGTTATTTGACATTAGCTTACTTGAAGAATGGAGAACCCAAGCCTATGAGAATGCCAAGTTGTTTAAAGAAAAAGTTAGAAGATGGCATGACAGAAGGATACAAAAGCGTGAGTTTAATGTAGGTGACTATGTATTGCTATACAACTCTCTTTTAAGATTTTTTGTAGGAAAACTTCTCTCTAAATGGGAAGGTCCTTACGTTATCGAGGAGGTCTATCGGGTCGGTGCCATAAAAATCAACAACTTCGAAGGCACAAATCCGAAGGTGGTGAACGGTCAAAGAATCAAACATTATATCTCAGGTAATCCAATAAATGTTGAAATGAACGTTATCAAAAACCGTAACCCTGGAGGAATACATAAGGGACACCTTCCAGAACGCTTCAGACTACGAAAAGGAATAGGTATGTGGTACGGTAAGTAAACCGACTCCAAAACAGTTCTAATGGCAATTTTTCTCCGTTTTGGAATATTTAGAAAAATAGGAAAATAAGAAGCAGTCCGGGAAGGACACGAGGCCTCCACGAGGGTGGAGGGCGCGCCCCCCTACCTCGTGGGCACCTCGTGCGCTCTTCTGACTCCGTTTTCTTGCACGATACGTATTTTGGTCGGTAAAAATTCATTATATAATCTCCCGAAGGTTTTGATTCCTATATCACGCAAATATCTTCTGTTTCCGTTTCGAGCTATTTTTCTGACAGGACTAGATCATCATGACGTCTCCCAGCGCCCCCAAGGACAAGTTCTTCAAGAAGGTCATCAACCCTTACCTCGTGGAGGTGCTGCAACACCCTGAAACCATTGAGATGCGTCATGGGTTGCTGCACATCTGCGATCTTGAGGGACCAAGGAGGACCGGAAGCGTGGAGAAAAGGCTCGAGGCAATGGAGCACCAAGTTTTCAAGTGCGAGGAGATGGTGGAGCGTGGACTTGACTCCAATCACATAATGATCACGGAGTTCACCAACAACCACAAGCTGGATGCTAAGGACATTGGGGAGGCCATCTTCAAGCTCCACGAGAAAATCGAGCACCTCCAAGCCCAAATCTATGACCTGCAAAATCAAAACTGTGAGTATGAATATAGATTCAGGAGGATGAGTTTGGCTGCAGATTTAAGGATCCTGGAGACTCGATCATCCTTCTATGATGCTGAGCCTATGCCTTGGAAGATGGATGACAAGCCTACATCATCAACAACCCCTTCACCAGCAAACGAGATATAATCACATGGGTATGGGCACTCCCCTTGGCAACTGCCAAGCTTGGGGGAGGTGCCCCGGTATCGTATCACCATCACACTCCTATCTTTACCTTTTTTCTTAGTTCGATCCTTTTAGTAATATCTAGATCTAGTAGAATACAGTTTTGGTATGATCTAGTTTTGAATTTTGCCTTATGATCCCTTTATGTAATCGAGTCCGTGAGCTATATAATAAAGATTAGTGTTGAGTCAAGGGCTTGATTAGTTTGCTATGATCTTGAGTGAATAAAAGAAAAGGGAAAGAATGAAAAGAAATAAAAAGAGATCATATTGATCTTATGGAGAGTAATGACTTCACATAGAAAGAGTATGATGATTAAAAGTTATTGAGAGTTGACAAACATAGCTTTGGTCATCGTTGCAATGAATAGGAAGTAATAAAGAAAGAGAGGTTTCACATATAAATATACTATCTTGGACATCTTTCATGATTGTGACCAGTCATTAAAATATGATATGCTAAAGAGTTGATGTTGGACAAGGAAGACAACGTAATGGGTTATGTTTTCTTATATCTGAAATAAAGTATATTGTCATGGATCATCCAACATGTTGAGCATGCCTTTCCCCCTCATGCTAGCCAAATTCTTTGCACCAAGTAGAGATACTACTTGTGCTTCCAAATACCCTTAAACCCAGTTTTGCCACAAGAGTCCACCATATCTACCTATGGATTGAGCAAGATCCTTCAAGTAAGTTGTCATCGCTGCAAGCCATAAAAATTGCTCTCTAAATATGTATGACTTATTAGTGTGGGAGAAAATAACCTTTATACGATCTTGTGATGTGTGTCGATGTCAAAACCGGCGGATCTCGGGTAGGGGGTCCCAAACTGTGCGTCTAAGGCGGATGGTAACAGGAGGCAGGGGACACAATGTTTACCCAGGTTCGGGCCCTCTCGATGGAGGTAATACCCTACTTCCTGCTTGATTGATCTTGATGATATGAGTATTACAAGAGTTGATCTAACACGAGATCGTAGAGGCTAAACCCTAGAAGCTAGCCAATGATTATGATTGTTGTTGTCCTACGGACTAAACCCTCCGGTTTATATAGACACCGGAGGGGGCTAGGGTTACACAGAGTCGGTTACAAGGGAGGAGATCTACAGATCCGAATTGCCAAGCTTGCCTTCCACGCCAAGGAGAGTCCCACCCAGACACGGGACGAAGTCTTCAATCTTGTATCTTCATAGTCCAACATTCCGGCCAAAGTATATAGTCCGGCAGTCCGAGGACCCCCTAATCCAGGACTCCCTCAGTAGCCCCCGAACCAGGCTTCAATGATGATGAGTCCGGCGCGCAGATTGTCTTCGGCATTGCAAGGCGGGTTCTTCCTCCGAATGCTCCATGGAAGATTTTGAACACACGGATCGTGTCCGGCTCTGCAAAACAAATTCCACATACCACCGTAGAGAGTAATATTTCCACAAATCTAATCTGCTGACAACGTGACATCACGCCGTTGTCCGGTCATTATTCAAACCGCTTTTCTCAACCAGCTACTACACATATTGCGAGGCTGTTTTCTTGGCACGTCTTGTCGAAGCAGAGATCATGTCCCCTTATCACGGGATTCTCATCAATACGGGTGTGGGTAACCCAACCGTGCCATTAATCACGGCGCTTGGGGAATAAGCGAGTTTACCAGGCAGGTGAGGAGACACACAGTTTCCTCCGGCCTTATAAAGGGACAAGGACTTCTCTTTTTCACCCACGCCTTCTTCTTCCTTGCCCATCCATTCTCGTGCACTCGAGCTCCAGCGCCCAAGTTCGCATTTTCTCCGCAAAACCATTCCAAACATGTCCGGAGCAGGAGGCAAGTGGATGGTCTCCTCCGTTATGGAGGGGGACATTACGAAGCTCCGGGAAGCCGGATACCTAGCCGCAGATATCGCGCACTAGCTCCCAGACGTGGGGCAGATCGTCCCTACTCCAGAACCTCACGAGAGGGTCGTATTCCTTACCCACTTCATCCGCGGACTGGGATTTCCCCTCCACCCATTCGTCCGCGGGCTCATGTTTTACTATGGGCTAGATTTCCATGATCTGGCCCCCAATTTCATCCTCAACATCTCGGCGTTCATCGTCGTGTGCGTGGCCTTCCTTCGCATCAAGCCCCACTTCGGCCTATGGCTGAAGACCTTCAATGTGAAACCAAAGGTGGTGGTCGGACAGCAGGCGGAGTGCGGAGGCGTCATGGTGGGCAGAATGCCCAATGTCACCTGGCTCGAAGGCTCCTATGTGGAGAACGTGAAGGGATGGCAATCGGGGTGGTTCTACATCACCGAGCCGCGCGACACCAACTGGGTGGCGGCCCCCGAATTTCGATACGGCATCCCCATGTTGCTCACCTCCTGGAAAGAGAAGGGCAATTCCTGGGGTTCGTCGGTGGAGCTGACCGGACTACAAAAATGTGTCAAGAATATGATAAGCAAGAAAATCAAGCTTGTCAACGTGGTCCAGGTCATGCTCTTCCGCCGAATCCTCCCGTGTCAAAGACGGGCATTCAATATGTGGGACTTTGACCCGGCCGCGCACCAGATGCTACGAGAGCTTTTTGACACGACGCACAAGGACGTCTAGAAGGTGCTGTTCAAGGGCGCCGAGGTACCTCCTCCCCTTACCGAGGATCGCGGACTCAGCACAAAGCGCCCTGCAAATCTGGTAAGTCTTTTATATCTCATAAGATGTTTCTTTCTCTCGAATAATCATGCGTGGGATCTAAGCCTCCACGCCATTTAACAGGACTTGGTAGAGACAGTGGAGCAGATCGATTGTCCAGCCCCCCTGCCCGAAGATCCAGCAGATGCTCTCCTAACGGAGATGCTGGTTCCAGCACCTTATGAGGCGCCGGAGAAGAAGGCCAAGAAGAAGGCCACGGGGACCAGGAAAGGTCTCCGGCGCAAGGTTATATCGGACTCATCGTCCGAAAACACCGAGGCGCACTCCTCTCACGAAGATGAGGAGGAGGAAGAGGAAAGTTCTCCCCCCCAGCCGGGGGGAACAGGAAAAGGAAGGCCGCCCCATCAGGGGAGGCCGAAGGGTCCAAGAAGGGAATGACCCTCCTTCCGGACTGCTCCACGACGGCCGCTTTCTGCGACGAGGAATGGTTACCCAGGGACAAGCCCCTGGCGAAGTCGTGAGTATCCGGATACCATAATAGTTCTTAGTATGTTTTATTTTATTGCTTCTTATCACGCCGAACATGATTATGCAGTCCATCACGAGCCCATATTGACGTATCTTCTTCAGATGATTCTTTGGGCCCGTCGGATATGAACAGTGATTCACTCCCGACCGCCTCCTCCCCCCATCCTACGGACGAGGCCGAGGTGTTGTCTCAAAGGGCACTGAACCAAGGGGAGACAGTTCCGGAGGTGCCCCAAGGCGACATTCCAGGCGCTGGGCGCACGAGGGGCAAGACTCCCCTGGGCCCTAACGCCCGGGGCAGCAAGTCTAGCCCCCAGCCGAATACTGCGCCGGAACCTCCAGTGGTTCCGGATTCTGTTAGGCAACCCCTCGCTAAGGGGGGCAAACCGCCTGTGCCGATGGCCTCTGTCCATCTAGAGGCATCGGACAACTTGCTGGAAGCGCTTCGCGGCGCTTCCATCAACGAAGAGCACCGCACTGTTATGAGTGCGGTAGTCAAGAAGGTTCAGTCCGCCAAGAGCGGACTGACTGAAGCATGTGCCAGCCTCCTAACAGGCTTTGAGGTAAGTAATCAAATTATAAGAAAATGTTACAGCATAGACAGTAGCCCCTGATGCTCCGTTTGGCATTCGTGAAGAAAAGCCGAATAGAGGATCGAATAATAATCGCAGGAGTCTAATCAGAATGTGTCTATGGGAATAAGCAGACTTCACTGCTGGCCGCTGCCGCTTGTACTGCGGAGGTCACCGCACTGAAGCGGGACCTTGAGCGGTCCAAGGAAGAGCTCGGCCTTACCAAGAGGCAGATCAAAGATAACAAAGGTAAGTGATACCCCGTTTGTATATTGATAAAGAAAAATGTGGTTTTTGAATAATAGGATCGTCATGAATTTTGCTAGGGGCCACGACCGAAGTGGCGGCCCTGAAGAAGGCGTTGTCCAAGGCTGAAGACAAAGTGGCCAAGGAGCGCGTCGAGCAAGAGAAGCAAGAGGCCCGAGTCGGCGAGGTGCAGCAAGAGCTCCAGGCTCTCGTCAAGAAATACGAGTCCTTGGAGCGTGACTCTAAGACGCAAGGGTTCGAGCTTGCGAAGGCCCTCAAAAACGCACAACATGCCAAGGCCGAAGCCCAAAAGGCCCTCCAGGAGATTCAGGCGGTTAAGAAGATAGCGGCGGGTAAGGCATTCATTATGCAAAGCAAGCATGTGAAGGAAACTTTCCTTTTACTTACCCGAGTTCGGAGCTCTCCAGGAGCGTTCGCAGATCTACCCCGCAGTGTGTCGAATGTCGCGGAGTTCTACCGGGCCGAGGACGGGAGCTCGATGGAGAAGTTGTTCTGGTCTCAGTATACTGGGAGCGAACATCCGATGCCCTTGAGCGACGAGTTGAAGCAACTGGTCGAGCTTCACAAGGCGGCCGAACAGGCCGTGAAGGGTCTTATAGGCCGGATGTGGCCTGGCGAGCCCCTGCCTGGTAGCTACTTCGGTCTGGTAAGGCGGCTTGTGAATTCCTGCCCACGGTTTGAAGTCATAAAGCGGTCCGTCTGTATTGAGGGTGCGCGTAGGGCCTTTGCCCAGGCGAAAGTGCACTAGGCGAAGATGGACGCCGAAAAGCTGGTGAAGGAAGGGCCGCCGGAGGGCAAGGATCATAGCCACCCCGAAAAATATTATGACAGTGTCCTGAAGCGTGCTCGCCTTGTGGCGGAGGAATGTGCTAAGGATGTAATATTTGAGTTAATGTACTCATGTGATCCTGTAATATGAAACGAGTTCATCTGCGCTATGCAACGCTTGTTAATTTAAAATATTACCTTCTGTGCGGCCGTTTATAAAATCTGAGAGTTGGCCAGTCGTCGGCTTCTGCCCCCATGTAACTAGTACTGAGGTGTTCGGGATAAACCTGAGCACTCTTTTTCCCAATTTTGGGTCCTTCGAAGGAGGTGTTCAGCACAACGAACCAGGTAATCGGACTATAAAGCTTTATCACTCTCACTTAGCCATAGAAGTCTACAATTTTAAATTTTGGCGAAGCCCCTAGTATTCGGAAGGCCGAATTTGGGGTTCTATATACACCTAAGTCGGACAAGGCCGACTCCTCGCCCGAAGCGGAAGAAGTCTTTAAGGACTTGAGACCTCTCGAACAGCGACTAGCTCTCGCCTCATCATGACAGTCAGTTTTCGGCTTTCTCTACTGAGGTGCTCGTCCGGAAGAACCGGGACACAATCGCAGTAGTTCTCCCAGTGCTACCTTAGCCGATATAGCGGAACGTAAGGTACCAAAACATGGGAGCCGGGCAAACCCAACTATTGACCCAAGACATGATTCGGAGCTGATGCATATAATGCTATAAGTTCGGGGTGCCGCACTGTCGAAAGTGTTCGGACTTTTCACGCCGTGTTATGGGGCACACTGAAGCCCCTGGCGCACTGGTCGTACCAGAATGTACGGGTGCACTTTGTCGTAAATAAGCAGACAAGAAGAAAAAAAAGGAAATGCAATAATAGGCTAACACTATGCATTGTTATTTAAATAATACGTCAAAGTGCACGGATACAAGTAGTGCAATAAGAAAAAATAGGACTATTTGACATGTCCTATCCAAGGGCAAGCTGCGTATGGGTATGTAAAACAGGTATATCGATCATTATCAGAGACCACCTGGGGATTCCCTTGTACGTCAGAGCGTCTTGCTTCCTTGGTATTTCCTTCCCATAATGGGTCCAATGATCAGGCTGCCGGAAAGAGCTTCCAGAGAGTGGGGTCCTGAAAGAGAGCAAATGATAAAGATGTACGGGCCCTGAGGCGGTTGAGCCGCATTGTGGGCCGTGCCTCCACCTGTGCCCATGGTATCTTGAGTGCGTAATTATGTACGTGCGGCACAAATTTCTCCGCTTGACTGGGATTAGGACGGAGGCCGAATTGCTAGGCAAGCTCTGAACGTGCGTGCCGATCCTGTTGCAGGGTACTCCGGATTCGCTGGAAGGTGTCCGGTGGCTTCTTCGCCAAATTGGCGGTTGTCCTCAGAAGGCTGCTTTGTACTTCCGTTGTGAGGGCCGCAGTGTGCTCCTCTGTGCGGAGCGAGCGTTCTGTGTTTCCATTAACTGTTATAACCCCGCGAGGTCCTGGCATTTTGAGCTTGAGGTATGCATAATGCGGTACCGCATTGAATCTAGAAAATGCGGTTCGTCCGAGTAGTGCATGATAGCCACTACGGAAGGGGACGATATCAAAAATTAATTCCTCGCTTCGGAAGTTGTCCGGAGATCTGAAGACCACTTCCAGTGTGATTGAGCCCGTGCAACAGGCCTCTACACCTAGTATGACACTTTTGAAGGTGGTTTTTGTGGGTTTGATCCTCGAGGGGTCTATATCCATTTTGCGCATTGTATCCTGATAGAGCAGGTTCAGGCTGCTGCCACCGTCCATAAGGACTCGAGTGAGGTGAAATCCGTCAATGATTGGATCAACGACCAATGCGGCAGAACCGCCATGACGGATACTAGTGGGATGGTCCCTGCGATCGAAAGTGATCGGACAAGAGGACCATGGGTTGAACTTTGGGGCAACTGGCTCCATCGCATAGACGTCCCTTAGTGCACGCTTCCGTTCCCGCATGGGGATATGGGTTGCGTATATCATGTTCACCGTTTTCACTTGTGGAGGAAATTTCTTCTGACCTCCTGTGTTCGGAGGCCGGGGCTCCTCCTCGTCGTCGCTATGCAGCCCCTTTTCCATGTTTTCGGCATTCAACTTGCCGGCCTGCTTGAACACCCAGCATTGTCTGTTGGTGTGATTGGCTGGCTTATCGGGGGTGCCGTGAATTTGACACGAGCGATAGAGTATGCGGTCCAAACTGGACAGGCCCGGATTGCTTCTTTTGAACGGCTTTTTCCGCTTACCGGATTTAGAGCCACTGAATCCGGCATTGACTGCCGTGTCTTCGGCGTTGTCGCCGTTGTTGCGACGCTTGTGTCTGTTGCGACGTGGTCTGTCGTTGCTATCTTTGGCATCTGAATTGCCATTATTTCTTTATGTGTTATTGCTGCGAGCCAGCCAGCTGTCTTCGCCCGCGCAAAAGCGGGTCATGAGTGTCGTGAGGGCTGCCATGGACTTCGGCTTCTCTTGGCCGAGGTGTCGGGCGAGCCTCTCGTCACGGATGTTATGCTTAAATGCCGCTAAGGCCTCGACATCTGGACAGTCGACAATTTGGTTCTTTTTAGTTAGGAACCGGGTCCAGAAGTTCCTGGCCGATTCCCCTGGCTGTTGGGTTATGTGACTCAAGTCATCGGCATCCGGTGGTCACACATAAGTGCCCTGGAAGTTGTCAAGGAATGCTTCTTCCAAATTCTCCCAACTGCCAATGGAGTTTGCTGGCAAGCTGTTCAGCCAATGCCGAGCCGGTCCTTTGAGTTTTAGTGGGAGGTACTTGATGGCATGTAGATCGTCACCGCGGGCCATGTGGATGTGGAGGAGGAAATCTTCAATCCATACCTCGGGGTCTGTTGTACCATCATATGATTCAATGTTCACGGGCTTAAATCCTTCTGGGAATTCGTGATCCATCACTTCATTAGTGAAGCATAAGGGGTGTGCGGCGCCTCTGTGCCGGGCTATGTCACGACGCAGTTCATACGAGTCTTGCATGCTGTGTTCGGACCGGCCGAATTTGCTTTTAGTATATCCGGCGTGACGATCGTCGTCACGCGTTGGGGCGCGCCCCCGTGATCCATAGGTTGATGTTGTATGTCCTGCTTTGTTTTCCAATACGTCTCGCAGGTCCTGTGTGTTGCCCCAGCCCTTGGTGTTTTTGTTTGAATGGCGACGGGGTGCGGGCTGGACTTCGGGCTGATATGCCGCTCTGTCTCGGCCACGAGGTGGCCGGTCAGCCGCATCATACGCTGGCAGTGTAGGTTTTAATGCTTCCTTCTCGAGTTGGGGTAGCAACCTGCGCTTTGGGTAACTCTTGGTTGGGCGCTCGAGTTCATATTCCTTGGTGCTCGAGATATGCCCTAGAGGCAATCATGTGATGATCATATTTCCATATGTATTCATGAGTCCTTTTTATTGTCCTTGAACATCATCAATGATATGTATCAATAAGTATGTGACTTGTTTGTGGAACTATGTATTGTATGATGATTGTTTTAATGGTCCCTAGTTGATAAGGTTATGCGGACACATATCCTTGACTAGTATACGACTCGGTTGATGACTATGTTTCACAAGTCATGTGCATGGAGATGCTAAACCGATAGTATGGGCTCGGGGATGGAGATCACCGAGCCGGACAGACCCACTTTGAGACGCAGCGAGATATAGTCATCTGTTAGTCTCAAGTGCAATGTCTATGCAATGTCCTAGACCTGAGGTCCTCGCATGTTCTCGGGATGAGGATCGACTCACTTGGGGTCTATCAAACGCTACTCCCTGACTGGGTAGTTATAAAGGTAGCTTTCAGGTGAGTCGTGAGACATGCCGCGAGATATGGTTGACCAAGATGGAATTTGCCCCTCCTATTTGGAGAGATATTCTCTGGGCCCTCTCGAGTGATCAGATTCGGAAAGCATGGCCATGCGACTTGGGTTAAATGTTAACCCAGTTCGGGAATCTGTATCATGGTTTCGAGAAGAGAGGTCGAGCTAACACAAGGGTGACAAGTACTCGCCTTGAGCTTGGGAACAAATATCGTGAATCAAAAGGAATGTTGCATATGCCACATTGTTGAGGTTCGTCAAACGACTTTATGCCCGCATGGGAGTTCGCACGTTCTGCTAGGAGCCGCTACCAACTATCGACTCTAGTCGTGTCCATGTGTACAGGAACATATAGGGTCGCACACTTAAGGGGCTGCAGCCCATTCGGATTGGATCTGTGTGGAAAATGGATGTGGACTCCTAGTGGGCTCAAGTGTTGAGCCCACCTCGAAGGTCTATATAAAGGGGAGTGGGCACACCACTTAGGGTTGATGGGATTGAACCCTGGTTAGCCACGGCCACTCCCCATGCCCATGCCGCGCGACCGGACCTAGCAGTCCGCCGCTCGACGCTGCTCCCCGTACGTGTAGATACCTTGGAGGCATCGCATCAGTGGTGCTTGGACGAACCGTTCGAGGGAACCGCGAGGTGCCGTTCGCGGGAGATAACCGTTCACGGGTCTTCGCTGTTCGCGGGAGATCGGCAACGCAAGGAGGAGACGGCCTGGGAGATCGGCTACACGCATCACCAACTCTACTTCCGCTGTGGTGACTGTGCGTCTAGTGGTAAACCCGATCCCGTGATCTATTTCCAGCTGCATGATCTTGGGTGCGCGGTAGAAAATTTTATTTGGCGCTAGCGTAGCATACCGCGTGTTCCAACAGTGGTATTAGAGCCTCCGCTGTGTGGTAATAGATTCGATGATATGCATATGAGATATGTAGATCGGTTCAGGTGCGGGTCGATGAGATGGGTCGCGCATGTCTGTGTTGAAGGTTGGTTTCGTGATCTTGTTTCCGTGATCGTGATGCAGAGGTTGTGACACGACTTACCCCTACTGGTCGGTTGTCCGCCATCGGGGTAGACAGTGGAACGTAAATCCGGATGCAGCACGCGAAGATCAATGAGATTGATCGAATCGGAACATAGATCAACACCTTGGAAATGTGATTTCCGCGGTGCTGAAATCTGTTGGAGCAGTCTCGGTAAAATGGCTGTAACTTTTGCATACGAACTCCGATTTTGCTCCACGACCTGTCAAACTGAAGCTAACGAAAAGCTGGATTAGCGGTGAAATCCTGGAACAGGATTTCGACGCTTCTGCCTAGGCTAAAATCCGCTTGGAAGATAGAGTTTTAGGAGGTTTTATCTTCGGCGGTAGAACGTCTGACTCGTTTTTCCAGGGAATGACTGTGATTTGGTATAGCCCATGTATGTTTCTTGTATATTATTGTTTCATGACCTGCGTGTCATGAGTGCGGCAACCGGCAGGAGCCATATGGTTGTCCCATTATTGTATTAATGACCTGCGTGTCAACATAAGAAGTCATGTAATGTAATTTACTTTCAGTAGCTATTAGTTTTTAATAGCATAGTATCTTATGTAACACTTGGCGGTTGACACCATGGCGTGGATATGGAGATCACCATGAGGACAACCATGCATGGGCAGACTGCGCACGTGGAGATGGAGATCACCACGCGTTGTGAAAAGGGGCTATACCATATCACACATACATAAACTGCCTCTAAAACTTTATCCCTTTTATGCACCCTTCCTTTTGCATGGTAGATGTTTTAAGTAGGGTGATCCCTCAAAGAATGTGAAGTACAAATGCCTCCCCAATTGTTGCACCTTCACATGTCAAGTATATTTAGTGGCGGGCCTATGAAATTAGGGTGCCACTAGATCTCCTTGAAGTGACGGGTTTGTGTCAGACACTTACACGTGGAGCATTGGTTGACTTGTCGTGGCTATCAAAACAATTTTGGGCTACGAGGCATAGGAGTTGGCGAGGCATGAGATGTCCCCAACAACAAGAGTCGTATGGAGATACGATTAGCAAGAGTTGCTTACCGAGTGATCTCGTCCTCTAGCGCTGATGCAAAAGCTCACTAGTTGACATGTTGATCTTGCATCTTGAATCACTAAGTATCAACCGGGGGATGTTGATTTTAGTGGGAGCAATGATCTTATTAAAATGTTTAATATGAATTACTCTTCATGAATACATGTCTTAGTGTTTTGCATATTTCTGTTGTAGATCAATGGCACCACCTGCTCAAGTTACCCCTTTTGCATTGAAATCAATCGTGGAAAAAGATAAATTGAATGGAACAAACTTTACCAGCTGGTATAGAAACCTGAGAATTGTTCTTAGGCATGAGAAAAAGGAACAAGTTCTAGAGAATCCGCTTCCAGAGGAACCTGCCGATAATGCTAATGCCACAGCCAGAAATGCCTACCAGAAACTCGTTGATGAATCAAACGAGATCAGTTGTATCATGCTGGCTTCTATGAAGCCCGATCTGCAGCAGCAGTTTGAAAATATTGAGGCTTTCGATATGATCGAGAACCTTAAGAGCATGTATCGAATGCAGACTAGGACCGAAAGGTTCAACGTCTGGCGATCCTTGATGGATTGTAAGCTGAAATAGGGTGATCCACTAAGCCCGCATGTGATCAAGATGATCGGGTACATGCAAGCTCTGGGTAGGCTGGCCTTCCCACTTGGGGATGAGTTGTCCACAGATACAATTCTGGGTTCTCTTCCTGACAGCTATGGGCCGTTCATCTCGAACTACCATATGCATGGGATGGAAAAGAAGCTCACTGAATTGCATGGGATGCTCAAAGTGGCAGAGCAGGATATCAAGAAAGGTACACATCGTCAAGTGTTGATGGTGCAGAACTCGGCTAAGTTCAAGAAGAGCTGGTGCAAGAAAAAGGCTAAGGCAAAGGGCAAAGAGAAGGAGGCAACTCCAACTACAGCCGCTGCGCCTAAGTCAGGGACGGCTTCGGGGAGTATTTGCTTTCATTGCAAGGAACCCGGACACTGGAAAAGGAACTGTAGCAAGTGGCTTGCCGAGAAGGGGAAGAAGACTGGAAGTATGACTTCTTCTTCTTCAGGTACACTTGTTGTATATGTTATAGACATTTATCTTGCTGATGTTTCTAGTAGCTCTTGGGTATATGATACCGGATCGGTTGTTCACATATGCAACTCGATGCAGGGGCTAAGCAGAACTAGGAATGTCACAAGAGGAGAAGTTGACATTCGCGTCGGGAATAAAGCAAGAGTTGCTGCATTGGCCATCGGCACTATGCAACTTAATTTACCTTCAGGATTTGTAATGGAACTTGATAATTGTTATTATGTTCCTGCTTTGAGTCGAAACATTATTTCTGCCTCATGTTTGATGAGACAAGGTTATGAATTCAGTATTAAGGACAATGGTTGTTCTATTTACTTGAATAATATGTTTCATGGACTTGCACCTATTGTGAATGGGTTATTTATCCTAGATCTTGAAGGTGAATCAGTCTATAACATAAATGTCAAGAGGCATAAGCCTAATGAGACAAATCTGACTTACATCTGGCATTGTCGACTAGGACACATTAGTCAAAAGCGCATGAAGGAGCTCCATGATGATGGAATTCTAACTTCATTTGAGTTTGAATCATTCGAGACATGCGAGTCTTGCCTACTCGGTAAGATGACTAAGACTCCTTTTGCAAAGAATTGCGAGAGGGCGTCCGAGTTGTTGGGACTTATACATAGTGATGTATGTGGACCAATGAGCACGGCAGCCAGAGGTGGTTTCCAATACTATGTGACTTTCACCGACGACTTGAGTAGATATGGATATGTCTACTTGATGAGGCACAAGTTAGAAACTTTTGAAAAGTTCAAGGAGTTTCAGAACGAAGTGGAAAATCAACTCGGCAAGAAAATCAAACTTCTACGATCTGATCGTGGCGGTGAGTATGGGAGCCAGGAGTTTGATGATCCTCTGAAGAATCGTGGAATAGTTCCACAACTGACTCCTCCGGGTACGCCACAGAGAAATGGTGTGTCAGAACGGAGGAATCGGACCCTGTTGGACATGGTTCGATCGATGATGAGTCAGTCGGATTTACCCTTGTCATTTTGGGGATACGCTCTAGAAACTACAGCTTTCACACTAAACAGGGTACCATCTAAGTCCATAGATAAGACACCATATGAGATATGGACTTTGAAGAGTCACAGTTTGTCTTTTCTGAAAATTTGGGGATGTGAAGCATATGTCAAGCGACTCCAGTCGGATAAGCTCATACCCAAATCGGAAAAGTGCATATTCGTGGGATATCCAAGGGAAACCTTGGGATATTACTTCTACAACCATGAAGAGGGCCAAGTGTTTGTCGCTCGACATGGAGTTTTCCTTGAGGAAGAGTTTCTCAATCAGAAGGCTAGTGGGAGGACGGTCCGACTAGAAGAAATTCGAGAACCACACGGGGACGTTCCGGTAGGTGATACTGTCACACCGGAGTTAGTCAGGGAACCCGTAGTGGAGTCGACACCGGTTCCACGGAGGTCGGAAAGGTTATGCAATTTGCATGACTGCAATGTGTTGTTCTTGGAGAACAACGAGCCGACTACGTATGCGGAAGCGATGGAGAGCCCTGATTCCGAGTTATGGCTTGAGGCCATGAGACCCGAATTAAAGTCCATGGATGACAATCAAGTTTGGAACTTGGTTGATCTGCCAGATGGCGTTCGAGCCATTGAGTGCAAGTGGATCTTTAAGAACAAAACTGATATGGACGGAAATGTCACAGTCCATAAGGCTCGAGTTGTTGCTAAAGGTTATCGACAAGTTCAAGGAGTTGACTACGATGAGACTTACTCACCGGTAGCGATGCCTAAATCAATTCGGATCATTCTTGCTATAGCGGCATATTTCGACTATGAAATATGGCAGATGGATGTCAAAACGGCTTTCCTTAATGGAAATTTAACCGAGGATGTGTATATGACAGAACCCGAGGGTTTTGTCGATCCAAAGAAGTCTAGCATGGTATGCAAGCTTCAGAGATCCATTTATGGATTAAGGCAAGCATCTCGGAATTGGAACATTCGTTTTAATGAAGCTGTCAAAGAGTTTGGCTTCATCAAGAATGACTATGATCATTGTGTATTCAAGAAGGTCAATGGGAGCTCAGTTGCATTTCTGATGTTATATATGGATGACATATTATTGATTGGAAATGATGTTCAAATGCTTGAATCTGTCAAGGACTCATTGAAAAATAGTTTTTCTATGAAGGACTTGGGAGAAGCAGCTTACATTTTGGGAATCAAGATCTATAGAGATAGATCGAGAAGGCTTATTGGATTAAGCCAGAGTGCGTATATTGACAAGGTGTTGAAGCGGTTCAACATGCAAGATGCCAAGAAAGGTTTCTTGCCCATGTCACATGGCATTAGTCTTAGCAAGACTCAGAGTCCTACGACTCCTGATGAGCGAAGACGCATGGATGGGATTCCGTATGGTTCGGCTGTTGGGTCCATCATGTATGCTATGGTATGTACTCGTCCCGATGTTAGTTTTGCTCTTAGCGTGGTGGGAAGATACCAGGCTGATCCAGGGGAGAGTCACTGGACAGCGGTTAAGAATATCCTTAAGTACTTGAGAAGGACTAAGGATATGTTCCTGGTTTATGGAGGTGAGGATGAGCTCGTTGTAAATAGTTACACCGATGCTAGTTCCCAAACAGATAGGGATGATAGTCGATCGCAATCTGGGTTTGTGTTCATTTTGAACGGAGGAGCAGTGAGCTGGACGAGCTCCAAGCAAGATACGGTAGCTGATTCTACAACAGAGGCCGAGTACATTGCGGCTTCTAAAGCTGCAAAAGAAGGTGTTTGGGTGAAGAATTTTATTTCTGATCTTGGTGTGGTTGAGGGCGCGTCTAATCCATTGGACCTCTATTGTGATAATAGTGGTGCCATTGCGCAAGTCAAGGAATCACGGAACCATCATAAAACCCAACACATACTCAGGTGTTTTAACCTTAGTCGCAACATTGTCGAAAGAGGTGATGTAAACATATGCAAGGTACACACGGATGCAAATGTTGCTGATCCATTGACGAAGCCTCTCCCACGTCCGAAGCCTGAGGCGCACATGAGCTCCATGGGCACACGATGCCTAAATGATTGACTCTAGTGCAAGTGGGAGACTGTTGGAGATATGCCCTAGAGGCAATCATGTGATGATCATATTTCCATATGTATTCATGAGTCCTTTGTATTGTCCTTGAACATCATCAATGATATGTATCAATAAGTATGTGACTTGTTTGTGGAACTATGTATTGTATGATGATTGTTTTAATGGTCCCTAGTTGATAAGGTTAGGCAGACACATATCCTTGACTAGTATACGACTCGGTTGATGACTATGTTTCACAAGTCATGTGCATGGAGATGCTAAACCGATAGTATGGGCTCGGGGATGGAGATCACCGAGCCGGACAGACCCACTTTGAGACGCAGCGAGATATATTCATCTGTTAGTCTCAAGTGCGATGTCTATGCCATGTCCTAGACCTGAGGTCCTCGCATGTTCTCGGGATGAGGATCGACTAACTTAGGGTCTATCAAACGCTACTCCATGACTGGGTAGTTATAAAGGTAGCTTTCAGGTGAGTCGTGAGACATGCCGCGAGATATGGTTGACAAAGATGGAATTTGCCCCTCCTATTTGGAGAGATATTCTCTGGGCCCTCTCGAGTGATCAGATTTGGAAAGCATGGCCATGCGACTTGGGTTAAGTGTTAACCCAGTTCGGGAATCTGTATCATGGTTTCGAGAAGAGAGGTCGAGCTAACACAAGGGTGAAAAGTACTCACCTTGAGCTTCGGAGCAAATATCGTGAATCAAAAGGAATGTTGCATATGCCACATTGTTGAGGTTCATCAAACGACTTTACGCCTGCATGGGAGTTGGCACGTTCTGCTAGGAGCCGCTACCAACTATCGACTCTGGTCCTGTCCATGTGTACGTGAACATATAGGGTCGCACACTTAAGGGGCTGCAGCCCATTCGGATTGGATCTGTGTGGAAAATGGATGAGGACTCCTAGTGGGCTCAAGTGTTGAGCCCACCTCGGAGGTCTATATAAAGGGGAGTGGGCACACCACTTAGGGTTGATGGGATTGAACCCTGGTTAGCCACGGCCACTCCCCATGCCCATGCCGCGTGACCGGACCTAGCAGTCCGCCGCTCGACGCTGCTCGCCGTACGTGTGGATACCTTGGAGGCATCGCATCAGCGGTGCTTGGACGAACCATTCGAGGGAACTGCGAGGTGCCGTTCGCGGGAGATCACCGTTCAGGGGTCTTCGCTGTTCGCGGGAGATCGGCAACGCAAGGAGGAGACGGCTTGGGAGATCGGCTACATGCATCACCAACTCTACTTCCGCTGTGGTGACTGCGCGTCTAGTGGTAAACCCGATCCCGTGATCTATTTCCAGCAGCATGATCTTGGGTGCGCGGTAGAATATTTTATTTGGTGCTAGCGTAGCATACCGCGTGTTCCAACAGTGGTATCAGAGCCTCCGCTGTGTGGTAATAGATTCGATGATATGCATATGAGATATGTAGATCGGTTCAGGTGCGGGTCGATGAGATCGGTCGCGCATGTCTGTGTTGAAGGTTGGTTTCGTGATCTTGTTTCCGTGATCGTGATGCAGAGGTTGTGACACAACTTAGCCCTACTGGTCGGTTGTCCACCATCGGGGTAGAAAGTGGAACGTAAATCCGGATGCAGCACGCGAAGATCAATGAGATTGATCGAATCGGAACATAGATCAACACCTTGGAAATGTGATTTCCGCGGTGCTGAAATCTGTTGGAGCAGTCTCGGTAAAATGGCTGTAACTTTTGCATACGAACTCCGATTTTGCTCCACCACCTGTCAAACTGAAGCTAACGAAAAGCTGGATTAGCGGAGAAATCCTACAACAGGATTTCGACGCTTCTGCCTAGGCTAAAATTCGCTTGGAAGATAGAGTTTTAGGAGGTTTTATCTTCAGCGGTAGAACGTCTGACTCGTTTTTGCAGGGAATGACTGTGATTTGGTATAGCCCATGTATGTTTCTTGTATATTATTGTTTCGTGACCTGCGTGTCATGAGTGCGGCAACCGGCAGGAGCCATATGGTTGTCCCATTATTGTATTAATGACCTCCGTGTCAACATAAGAAGTCATGTAATGTAATTTACTTTCAGTAGCTATTAGTTTTTAATAGCATAGTATCTTATGTAACACTTGGCGGTTGACACCATGGCGTGGAGATGGAGATCACCACGAGGACAACCATGCATGGGCAGACTGCACACGTGGAGATGGAGATCACCACGCGTTGTGAAAAGGGGCTATACCATATCACACATACATAAACTGCCTCTAAAACTTTATCCCTTTTATGCACCCTTCCTTTTGCATGGTAGATGTTTTAAGTAGGGTGATCCCTCAAAGAATGTCAAGTACAAATGCCTCCCCAATTATTGCACCTTCACATGTCAAATATATTTAGTGGTGGGCCTATGAAATTAGGGTGCCACTAGATCTCCTTGAAGTGACGGGTTTGTGTCAGACACTTACACGTGGAGCATTGGTTGACTTGTCGTGGCTATCAAAACAGTTTTGGGCTACGAGGCATAGGAGTTGGCGAGGCATGAGATGTCCCCAACAACAAGAGTCGTATGGAGATACGATTAGCAAGAGTTGCTTACCGAGTGATCTTGTCCTCTAGCGCTGATGCAAAAGCTCACTAGTTGACATGTTGATCTTGCATCTTGAATCACTAAGTATCAACCGAGGGATGTTGATTTTAGTGGGAGCAATGATCTTATTAAAATGTTTAATATGAATTACTCATCATGAATACATGTCTTAGTGTGCTGCATATTTCTGTTGTAGATCAATGGCACCACCCGCTCAAGTTACCCCTTTTGCGTTGAAATCAATCCTGGAAAAAGATAAATTGAATGGAACAAACTTTACCACCTGGTATAGAAACCTGAGAATTGTTCTTAGGCATGAGAAAAAGGAACAAGTTCTAGAGAATCCGCTTCCAGAGGAACCTGCCGATAATGCTAATGCCACAGCCAGAAATGTCTACCAGAAACTCGTTGATGAATCAAACGAGATCAGTTGTATCATGCTGGCTTCTATGAAGCCCGATCTGCAGCAGCAGTTCGAAAATATTGAGGCTTTCGATATGATCGAGAACCTTAAGAGCATGTTTCGAATGCAGACTAGGACCGAAAGGTTCAACGTCTGGCGATCCTTGATGGATTGTAAGCTGAAAGAGGGTGATCCACTAAGCCCGCATGTGATCAAGATGATCGGGTACATGCAAGCTCTGGGTAGGCTGGGCTTCCCACTTGGGGATGAGTTGTCCACAGATACAATTCTGGGTACTCTTCCTGACAGCTATGGGCCGTTCATCTCGAACTACCATATGCATGGGATGGAAAAGAAGCTCACTGAATTGCATGGGATGCTCAAAGTGGCAGAGCAGGATATCAAGAAAGGTACACATCGTCAAGTGTTGATGGTGCAGAACTCGGCTAAGTTCAAGAAGAGTTGGTGCTAGAAAAAGGCTCAGGCAAAGGGCAAAGAGAAGGAGGCAACTCCAACTACAGCCGCGGTGCCTAAGTCAGGGACGGCTTCGGGGAGTATTTGCTTTCATTGCAAGGAACCCGGACACTGGAAAAGGAACTGTAGCAAGTGGCTTGCCGAGAAGGGGAAGAAGACTGGAAGTATGACTTCTTCTTTTCAGGTACACTTGTTGTATATGTTATAGAAATTTATCTTGCTGATGTTTCTAGTAGCTCTTGGGTATATGATACCGGATCGGTTGTTCACATATGCAACTCGATGTAGGGGCTAAGCAGAACTAGGAATGTCGCAAGAGGAGAAGTTGACATTCGCGTCGGGAATAAAGCAAGAGTTGCTGCATTGGCCATCGGCACTATGCAACTTAATTTACCTTCAGGATTTGTAATGGAACTTGATAATTGTTATTATGTTCCTGCTTTGAGTCAAAACATTATTTCTGCCTCTTGTTTGATGAGACAAGGTTATGAATTCAGTGTTAAGGACAATGGTTGTTCTATTTACTTGAATAATATGTTTCATGGCCTTGCACCCATTGTAAATGGGTTATTTAGCCTAGATCTTGAAGGTGAATCAGTCTATAACATAAATGTCAAGAGGCATAAGCCTAATGAGATAAATCCGACTTACATCTGGCATTGTTGACTAGGACACATTAGTCAAAAGCGCATGAAGGAGCTCCATGATGATGGAATTCTAACTTCATTTGAGTTTGAATCATTCGAGACATGCGAGTCTTGCCTACTCGGTAAGATGACTAAGACTCCTTTTGCAAAGAATTGCGAGAGGGCGTCCGAGTTGTTGGAACTTATACATAGTGATGTATGTGGACCAATGAGCACGGCAGCCAGAGGTGGTTTCCAATACTTCGTGACTTTCACCGACGACTTGAGTAGATATGGATATGTCTACTTGATGAGGCACAAGTCAGAAACTTTCGAAAAGTTCAAGGAGTTTCAGAACGAAGTGGAAAATCAACTCGGCAAGAAAATCAAACTTCTACGATCTGATCATGGCGGTGAGTATAGGAGCCAGGAGTTTGATGATCCTCTGAATAATCGTAGAATAGTTCCACAACTGACTCCTCCGGGTACGCCACAGAGAAATGGTGTGTCAAAACGGAGGAATCGGACCCTGTTGGACATGGTCCGATCGATGATGAGTCAGTCGGATTTACCCTTGTCATTTTGGGGATACGCTCTAGAAACTACAGCTTTCACACTAAACAGGGTACCATCTAAGTCCGTAGATTAGACACCATATGAGATATGGACTGCGAAGAGTCACAGTTTGTCTTTTCTGAAAATTTGGGGATGTGAAGCATATGTCAAGCGACTCCAGTTGGATAAGCTCACACCCAAATTGGACAAGTGCATATTCGTGGGATATCCAAGGGAAACCTTGGGATATTACTTCTACAACCGTGAAGAGGGCAAAGTGTTTATCGCTCAACATGGAGTTTTCCTTGAGGAAGAGTTTCTCAATTAGAAGGCTAGTGGGAGGACGGTCCGACTAGAAGAAATTCGAGAACCACACGGGGACGTTCCGGTAGTTGATACTTTCACACCGGAGTTAGTCAGGGAACCCGTAGTGGAGTCGACACCAGTTCCACGGAGGTCGGAAAGGTTATGCAATTTGGATGACTGCAATGTGTTGTTCTTGGAGAACGACGAGCCGACTACGTATGCGGAAGCGATGGAGAGCCCTGATTCCGAGTTATGGCTTGAGGCCATGAGACCCGAATTAAAGTCCATGGATGACAATCAAGTTTGGAACTTGGTTTATCTGCCAGATGGCGTTCGAGCCATTGAGTGCAAGTGGATCTTTAAGAACAAAACTGATATGGACGGAAATGTCACAGTCCATAAGGCTCGAGTTGTTGCTAAAGGTTATCGACAAGTTCAAGGAGTTGACTACGATGAGACTTACTCACCGGTAGCGATGCCTAAATCAATTCGGATCATTCTTGCTATAGCGGCATATTTCGACTATGAAATATGGCAGATGGATGTCAAAACGGCTTTGCTTAATGGAAATTTAACCGAGGATGTGTATTTGACACAACCCGAGGGTTTTGTCGATCCAAAGAAGTCTAGCATGGTATGCAAGCTTCAGAGATCCATTTATGGATTAAGGCAAGCATCTCGGAATTGGACCATTCGTTTTAATGAAGCTGTCAAAGAGTTTGGCTTCATCAAGAATGACTATGATCATTGTGTATTCAAGAAGGTCAATGGGAGCTCAGTTGCATTTCTGATCTTATATGTGGATGACATATTATTGATTGGAAATGATGTTCAAATGCTTGAATATGTCAAGGACTCATTGAAAAATAGTTTTTCTATGAAGGACTTGGGAGAAGCAGCTTACATTTTGGGAATCAAGATCCATAGAGATAGATCGAGAAGGCTTATTGGATTAAGCCAGAGTGCGTATATTGACAGGTTGTTGAAGCGGTTCAACATGCAAGATGCCAAGAAAGGTTTCTTGCCCATGTCACATGGCATTAGTCTTAGCAAGACTCAGAGTCCTACGACTCCTAATGAGCGAAGACGCATGGATGGGATTCCGTATGCTTCGGCTGTTGGGTCCATCATATATGCTATGGTATGTACTCGTCCCGATGTTAGTTTTGCTCTTAGCGTGGTGGGAAGATACCAGGCTGATCCAGGGGAGAGTCACTGGACAGCGGTTAAGAATATCCTTAAGTACTTGAGAAGGACTAAGGATATGTTCCTGGTTTATGGAGGTGAGGATGAGCTCGTTGTAAATAGTTACACCGATGCTAGTTCCCAAACAGATAGGGATGATATGGGCATATGCCACATTGTTCAAAAGGAATGTTGCATATGCCACATTGTTGAAGTTTGTCAAACGACTTTACGCCCGCATGGGAGTTGGCACGTTCTGCTAGGAGCCGCTACCAACTATCGACTCTGGTCGTGTCCATGTGTACGTGAACATATAGGGTCGCACACTTAAGGGGCTGCAGCCCATTCGGATTGGATCTGTGTGGAAAATGGATGTGGACTCCTAGTGGGCTCAAGTGTTGAGCCCACCTCGGAGGTCTATATAAAGGGGAGTGGGCACACCACTTAGGGTTGATGGGATTGAACCCTGGTTAGCCACAGCCACTCCCCATGCCCATGCCGCGCGACCGGACCTAGCAGTCCGCCGCTCGATGCTGCTCCCCGTACGTGTGGATACCTTGGAGGCATCGCATCTGCGGTGCTTGGACGAACCGTTCGAGGGAACCGCGAGGTGCCGTTCGCGGGAGATCACCGTTCACGGGTCTTCGCTGTTCGTGGGAGATCGGCAACGCAAGGAGGAGACGACCCGGGAGATCGGCTACACGCATCACCAACTCTACTTCCGCTGTGGTGACTGCGCGTCTAGTGGTAAACCCGATCCCGTGATCTATTTCCAGCAGCATGATCTTGGGTGCGCGGTAGAAAATTTTATTTGGCGCTAGCGTAGCGTACCTCGTGTTCCAACACTCGGCCGCCAGGACTTCAGTCCATCTATCCGCTAGCAGATCTTGGTCAGCTCAAAGTTGTTGTTGCTTTTTCTTCAGGCTTTTTCCTGTGGCTGTAAGCCGGCGCTTGAAGCGCTCCTGATCGACGGGTTCCTCAGGCACGATAAATTCTTCGTCGCCGAGGCTAACCTCGTCTTTGGAGAGAGGCATGTAATTGTCATCCTCTGATTCTCCATCTACTGCCTGTTCCTGAGGGCTAGCTTGCCCATCCTCCCGCTCGAGGCCTGGCTGGAGGGGATTGTCTTCGTCTTCGGCACTATGCGGAGCATTATTGTCTCTTGTGCCGGTATTGCTGCTTTTGCTATGGTGGGGCATAGAGCGGCGCCGATGACGCCGGTGCTTAGATTGCTTCTCAGGGGGATTATCCTCCGTTGCCTTATTGCCATTGCTTTCCTTGGGGGTGTCCACCATGTATATATCATATGATGAGGTGGCAGTCCACCGCCCTGTGAGCGGTGGTTCCTGTTCGCCTCCTGCATCGTCGTCCATATAGTCGATGTCTTCGGAGCCAAAATCGAGCATGTCGGTTAAGTCATCGACAGTGGCTACCAAGTGGGTGGTGGGTGGGGAACGAATTTCTTCGTCGTCCGCTTCCTACTCAAGCCGGACATAGTTCGGCCAAGGGTCTCTAGACAAGGAGAGAGACCTTAATGAATTTAGCACGTCGCCCAGTGGCGAGTGCTGAAAGATATCCGCGGAGGAAAACTCCATGATCGGTGCCCAATCAGATTCGATAGGCACGGACGCAGGCGGTTCGGAGCCCGTGGTCGGGGACGAATCCAAGTGTCCGGCAACACGGGTCTCATAGGGGGTGAAGTCAGTATTCGGCTCTATCGCCGCCGAGTGTGCGGCCTCCGTGGCAGGGTCCATCCACCCGTCCTCGGATGGCGCAATCTGCTCCGGATTGAGAGCCGGAGTAGCTACAGGTGGGATCTCCCGAACACCGTCCGATGACAGAGCTAAGTCGTGCTCATCGTGACTGTGCGGCGCACCTGACATGGGTTCAAATCCGTCGAAGATCAAGTCTCCGCGGATGTCGGCATTATAGTTCAAGCTTCCGAACCTGACCTGATGGCCAGGGGCGTAGCTCTCGATCTGCTCCAGATGCCCAAGCTAGTTGGCCCGCAGTATGAAGCCACCGAATACAAAGAGCTGTCCGGGAAGGAAAACCTCGCCCTGGATCGCATCGTTGTCGATGGTCAAAGGAGCCATCAAGCCTTTATCGTGACGGCACAGTGGAACTCTCAATGAAAGCACCAATGTCGGTGTCAAAACCGGAGGATCTCGGGTAGGGGGTCCCGAACTGTGCGTCTAAGGCGGATGGTAACAGGAGGCGGGGGACACAATGTTTACCCAAGTTCGGGCCCTCTCGATGGAGGTAATACCCTACTTCCTGCTTGATTGATCTTGATGATATGAGTATTACAGGAGCTGATCTACCACAAGATCGTAGAGGCTAAACCCTAGAAGCTAGCCTATGATTATGATTGTTGTTGTCCTATGGACTAAACCCTTCGATTTATATAGACACCGGAGGGGGCTAGGGTTACACAGAGTCGGATAGAAGGGAGGAGATCTACAGATCCGAATTGCCAAGCTTGCCTTCCACGCCAAGGAGAGTCCCACCCGGACACGGGACGAAGTCTTCAATCTTGTATCTTCATAGTCCAACAGTCCGGCCAAAGTATATAGTCCGGCACTCTGAGGACCCCCTAATCCAGGACTCCCTCAATGTGGAAGAAATAAAAGCGACGGACTGCATAATAAAGGTCCACATCACAAGTGGCAATATAAAGTGACGTTCTTTCGCATTAAGATTTTGTGCATCATGAAAGCGCATGACAACATCTGCTTCCCTCTGCGAAGGGCCTATCTTTTACTTTTATCTTCTACCTCATGCAAGAGTCATGGTGATCTTCACCTTTCCTTTTTAAGTTTTATCCTTTGGCAAGCACAGTATGTTGGAAAGATCCTGATATATATCTAATTGGATGTAAGTTAGCATGAACTATTATTGATGACATTACCCTTGAGGTAAAAGGTTCGGAGGCGAAACTATAAGCCCCTATCTTTCTCTGTGTCCGATTAAAAACTCCGTAACCAGAAGTATTGCGTGAGTGTTAGCAATTGTGAAAGACTAAATGATAGTTGAGTATGTGGACTTGCTGAAAAGCTCCTATATTGACTCTTTCTGATGTTATGATAAATTGCAATTGCTTCAATGACTAAGATTATAGTTTGTTGGTTCTCAATAAAGTTTCTGATTCATACTTGACGTTGTGAATAAATTATTACTTGAGCATAAGAAATCATATGACAATATCCATATATGTTGCTGTTATAAGAATGGTCATGATGCCCTCATGTCCGTATTTTATTTTATCGACACCTCTACCTCTAAACGTGTGAACATATTTATCATTATCGGCTTCCACTTGAGGACAAACGAGGTCTATGCTTGGGGGAGTTGATACGTCCATTTTGCATCATGCTTTTATATCGATATTTATTTCATTATGGGCTGTTATTACACATTATGTCACAATACTTATGCCTATTCTCTCTTATTTTACAAGGTTTACATGAAGAGGGAAAATGCCGGAAGTTGGAATTCTGGGCTGGAAAAGGAGCAAATATTACAGACCCATTCTGCACAACTCCAAAAGTCCTGAAACTCCATGAAAGTTATTTTTGGAAATAATAAAAAATACTGATGGAAGAAAATACCAGAGGGGACCCACACCCTGGGCACGAGGGTGGGGGCGCGCCCTACCCCCCTGGGCGCCCCCTGCCTCGTGGGCCCCCTGGTGGCCCTCCGGTGCACATCTTCTGCTATCTGAAGTCTTTCGTCCAAAGAAAACTCATAAGCAAGCTTTCGAGATGAGACTCCGCCGCCACGAGGCAGAACCATGGCGTAACCAATCTAGGGCTCTGGCGGAGCTTTTCTGCCGGGGACACTTCCATCCGGGAGGGGGAAATCATCGCCATCATCATCACCAACGCTCCTCTCATCGGGAGAGGGCCAATCTCCATCAACAACTTCACCAGCACCATCTCCTCTAAAACCCTAGTTCATCTCTTGTATCCAGTTCTTGTCTCTAAGTCTGAGATTGGTACCTGTAGGTTGCTAGTAGTGTTGATTACTCCTTGTAGTTGATGCTAGTTGGTTTATTTGGTGGAAGATCATATGTTCAGATCTTATATGCATATTAATACTCCTCTGATTATGAACATGAATATGCTTTGTGAGTAGTTACATTTGTTCCTAAGGACATGGGAGAAGTCTTGCTAATAGTAGTCATGTGAATTTGGTATTCGTTCGATATTTTGATGAGATGTATGTTGTCTCTCCTTTAGTGGTGTCATGTGAACGTCGACTACATGACACTTCACCATTGTTTGGGCCTAGAGGAAGGCATTGGGAAGTAATAAGTAGATGATGGGTTGCTAGAGTGATAGAAGCTTAAACCCTAGTTTATGCGTTGCTTCGTAAGGGGCTGATTTGGATCCATATGTTTCATGCTATGGTTAGGTTTACCTTAATACTTCTTTTGTAGTTGCGGATGCTTGCAATAGGAGTTAATCATAAGTGGGATGCTTGTCCAAGTAAGGACAGCACCCAAGCACCGGTCTACCCACATATCAAATTATCAAAGTACCGAACGCGAATCATATGAACGTGATGAAAACTAGCTTGACGATAATTCCCATGTGTCCTCGGGAGGGTTTTCCTTCATATTAGAAATTGTCCAGGCTTGCCCTTTGCTACAAAAAGGATTGGGCCGCCTTTCTGCACTTCATTTACTTTTGTTACTTGTTGCTCGTTACAAATTATCTTATCACAAAACTATCTGTTACCTATAATTTCAGTGCTTGCAGAAAATACCTTGCTGAAAACCGCTTGTCATTTCCTTCCGCTCCTTGTTGGGTTCGACACTCTTACTTATCGAAAGGACTACGATAGATCCCATACACTTGTGGGTCATCACCTACCCCAACAACGCCCGGTGGCACGTATGGACCTGGCCCGGGGGCTCATGCCGGTGCAACAAACATGAGTGTTTGCCACCCTGACTTATGCACAAGCGTGCTGTGAACACTTGTGTCAAGTACTAAGTCTCATATGCAGCTGACTAGAGAAGCCGCTCTTCATGGGATCATGGAGAGCATTGAGAAGACCAAGCATTGGGGCAAGTTACAAATACCCCAAACAGAAGCAACCAGTACCGGCAAGTCAAGCCCCGGCAAGCTCCTCGGACGTGGGCTTCCCGCCAAACGGCAGCACTCCGCCGCTCTCGCCAGCTAGATGCTGATTAGTGAGGTGTCGAGCCCGTAGGTGCTTAGGTGGACATAACCCATGCATGTCGGCATGTTAGAGGAGCAGGTTAACTTTATCAACATCCGTCTAGATGGCGTGTCACCCTAATAAGAGGTACTTGGATATGCGGCACGACAGCCTTGCTGGGCTTGAACCTCCACTCGACAACTAGCAGCGCATTTAATGTGTTTTGTCCTAACTGCTAGAGTTAGGTATCATAGTTCTACATTAGTCTAATCACCCCTGTAATGACCTTTTTGCCATTGTGGTTACCCCTTGAGCTATAAAAGGAGGGCCAAGGCAACATTAGAGGGGGTTCGAACCCTGACAATCCTCATGCGTAGGTATTCGTGTAGCTTCCCTCCTCGTCACTTGACGGGGAGGAGCGCTCTATGTACTTTGTGCTCAAACTCCACCAATACACCAAAGGCAAGAATAGGGTTTTATGCCTCCGGGCGGCCCGAACCTGGTTAAAATCATGTGCTCCTCATTGTATTTGCTCTCTGCGTTGATTGTCACCCCCCCCGAACCAGCAAAGGGGCTGCATTTCCCCATAGATCGTCAGCTCCATGCTGATAGCGTTCCATGGCGTCATTTTAACAGATTTGATGGCACTCTTTTCAGTGTAAAAGTTAGTCTGTAAAGCCTCACTTCAAAAGGATAATGGAAACTCGATTAATGTCAGCTGTGATCTTACCATGTCATATATGGTTTCATTACATATTCTCGGACATTTCCAGTGTCAGTGGTGTCTCAGGAAGTGTAAGTTGTGAAACTATTTGACAACTCATGAGACATTCTCTAAACATGTAACTCAAATATTCCTTTCCACAATCGAATTGCAGAACGTAATTTTTCTTACAATAATGTCTACTTCATACTAGAAACGTTTTGAACTATTTCAAAGGATTCAGACTTATGTCTCAGTAAGCAGATATTTACATATCTACTCGAGTCATCGTTGAAGATGGACAAATCCACTACTAGTAACATCACTTACTAGATTGCACACATTAATATGTATGATTACCAATAAGTTTGTTGCTCGTTCCTCATGGCCCGACAACAATATATTAGTCACTTTACCTTTGGGATGAAAGTTGCAAGAGTTAGATGATTTATAATCAAACTAACTTCAAATCCATCACTATGGAATTTCTCCATGCGGGTTACTCCAATGTTACCAAACGCAACACCATGGAAATGTGGTATTCTTTTACTCTTGCAACATTTAGCATCAGTGGTATGGATGTATAATATTATCACCAATATTCATAACATACATCCCATTCATAAAGGAAGCATGGCCCTTATGTTATTCGTAACACCGAACAAAAATTGTTCTTTTATGAACAACCTTCTTGCAACAGGCATAATGTAAAGGGCTAGATTGTATAAAACTCTAAAGATAATTATCGACATAAATGCATCGGTAATACATCGGTGGAAAGTTTAGTAAGTTATACTATGTTTCCAACATGTATCTAAACCTCATTACTGGCTAGTCTATTAGGCTGCAGTAGTTCCTGCATCAGGTAACAACAAATGCAATCGAACTAGTGTCCTTCTGATAAACTTTTAATCACAATACCAAATAATTAGTGATTAACAATTTAATCATAATTCCCAAGAATTACTTCTTTGGTCAAACTCTTAAACATCTATAACATGTATGACATTCATACTTGAGCTAGACCTTCTATTTTTATTTCTTTTTGTCTTGATACATCTAGTAGTTTTACTTCTAGTATTTCTCCGACTCACATAAGAAGCACCCCACTGTAAGAGTGGTGTTAGCCCTGGATTTCCTAGGCATGTAAGTCTCACTGACACCCTGCGGAATTATCCTTTCTCTGGATCCTATTTTATTAGACTAATGCCTAGTGAACACTTCACTAATATTTGCAAGCAAACATTTCTTTGGATATCTCATGTCTTTTAGCCTTTGTTTGTATCTGAAACAACTTCTTAATTACATGAATATCACATAATTGTCCCAAACTTTGGAAGTTCGGGTCACATGTGTCAGATATCGGGTTCCGACAAAACCCTTGAGGTTCGAACTCTGGGGTGCGCACGAAGATCTCTCTCCCCCTAGCTCACGCTCTCGACACGATCTCAAAGCTCAGCTCGCCGAACCCGACAAACAAGGAACACAAGAGTTTATAATGGTTCGGGCCATCGATGTGGTGTAATACCCTACACTAGTGTGGTGTAGTAGATTGCCTTGTATGCTAGGGATGAACAAGTACAAGGGAAGACCTACCTCCTGAGGAGAGGTTTTCTTGAGCTCGGCGAGCTTGTGTGTGTGTGTGTGTGGATGGAATGGATCTGATCCCGGATCAGTTGGGGCCAAATCCGTTGCCTCCTACGATGGTGGCTAGTCCTATTTATAGAGGCTCGGGTTCCTCTTCCCAAATGTTCGGTGGGAAGGGATCCCACAACGGCCAATTTGAAGGGGGCAGCTAGTACAAGCTATCCTGACAAAAGGTGGTCTTCGCCTGCCAAAGGCTCTAGTGGTGACGCCCTCGTGGGCTCCGCGATGATCTCCGTCCTGCCGTCCTGCTAGTCTTGGTCTCGTTGCACCGATATGGAAACCTTTGTCTGACGCCTCGGGACTCCTCGCCTGCGCCTGCTCCTTTAGCACCGAAGAGGAAACCAGTACTCTGCGCCCGCTGGCGCCCGCCAGGCCTTGGTCATCATGGCTCACGTCAAGGGAGCCTCACGAGATGCTCCTCACCTTGATCTCTCCGCTCCTCGCGAGCCAGCCTAGTGAGGCTGCCCCTGAGGAGGTCTTGTGTTGCCCGCCTCGTGAGGCTTGGCCCCTTGCGAGGGTCTTGAGTGTTTGCTGGTGAAGATGGGTCGTACTAGGCCACTAGTGGAGCCACGCCGTGGGCCGCAGGCTGGCAAGTCTGGGGACCCCCGTTCCCAGAACGTCGACAGTAGCCACGGGGCCCAAGGCATGCTCAGACTTGGCTTTGAGGCGAAGCCAAGGGGCAAGTGTGGAGCGCTGCGGGCCCCAACCGCCTGCGGCCTTGATTGGCGCACGGCGATTGACGGGACGTGGGCGTCCCCGCTTCCCCCTGCAGCCTTGATATCCGCCTGGCTAGGCGGCCACCGCGACTTACACAGTTATTCCTTCATTGCTGGCGACGCACTCTCCCAACTCTTCCGCCTTCCCGAAACAACAGCCTCCTCTTCCAATCTGACCTGAGCTCGGTCCTCTCCTTCGCCATGGCGCCGAGCCGAACGAAGAAAGGGAAGAAGAAGTCCCTGTCCTCAGCCAAGCCACCTCCGACCCTTGAGCCAGCCATTGAGCTGTCGGTTGTGCTCAACCAGGAAGCCATGGACAAGGTCCGCCTAGCACTCGCCACCGACTTCAACGAATGGGGGAAGACGGTGGTCTGGCCCGCATCCCGTGCCTTTGTTGACAGGACAGTCACCGAGGTCTACATCTTTCTTGACACCTTATGGGCCTGCCTGATTCCCCCTTTTTCCACCTTCTTCAACGCCGTGCTCTCCCATTACCAGATCCACATGCTGCACCTGGGTCCCCAATCCATCGTCCTTCTTGCTGTCTTCGCCTTTGTCTGCGAGGCCATGGTGAGCATTGCTCCTTCTGTGGCCCTACTTTGCCATTTCTTCTCGCTACACCTGACTGACCCTCGGTAGTGCTCGGGATGCTTGAGCTTGCAGGCCGTGGCTGCGACAGCCGGCTCGGGGATTGACTTCGAGCTCCCGCCGTCTGCGAGCGGGTTCCGGAAGCGGTGGGTATTCATGGACGTTGGCGTGCTCAGCCCCCTGCTCTCACTTCCGTCGGCACCCGCTGTTCCCAGCTCTGGCTGGGGCCACGAGAGGCTCGCTGACCTGCGTCTTGCCTACGTCTGGCTCCGGTAGAAGAGGTTGAAGGATCTTGGTGTGACTGCGCCCATGGTGGTGAAGGAGTTCATCCGGCGCCGTGTTGCCCCACTCTAGCGCCATTCTCGACCAATGTGGACCTTGTCCGGCAGCAAGGACCACATGAAGCTTCACAAGTCCGGGCTTCCTCTTGAGACGCAATGAACTGTGCTCGAGATCCGGACGGGCGACCCATCGCTAGCAACATGCTGGAGGAGGGTTGTCTCTTGTACTTCTACTCGAACAAGGTGGATTTCGTGAGGCAGATGCCCCTTTCGATGAGTGGGGACTACGTCCGGTCGGTGTTGAAGGGCCTCGTGAGAACCCTGTCCCCGTGGCTCCCTAGCCCGCCGTCAGCGCGGCGACCTCCCCGGAAGTTGGCACAGGGGGACGACCACCGTCGGCCGCTGGCGACGCGGCTGCTGAGGAATCAGCGCCGCTCAGGGCTCCCGAAGGGTCGTCCGATGGGCCCTCGGAGAGCCGTCCTGAGGAAGCGGCCAAAGGGGCGTCGCAGCCCGGTACTCATGAGGCTGCAGCCCCTGAGGGCCCGGCGGGTCGTCGCAAGGCAGAGGCCAAGGTCTCCAAGCAGTACGGCACCCCTGAGGTCGCCTCCTCTGGAGCTACCCAGCCGTGCCCGGAGCTGGTGACCGTACCCTGGGCTTCGGCCGGCTCCGACTGAACTTTGATATGCTCCGGAAGAGGAAGGTGTCTCCAAGCTGCAGCGGTGATGCCTTCCGGCCATTGAAACAGAGGAAGTATATCGCCATATATCAGTGAGTACCTTATCTTTGTAATTTCTCGAGTGCTGCTTTCCCTCGTGACTGTGGCTCCTCAGGGTCCCTTCTGCTAAGGCGGCGAAATCTCGCGAGAAGCAACCTCCTCCTGCCTCGAGTCCCATACTGGCCTTGAGCGCGAGGTCGGCTGGAGAGGCAAGCGCGCTAGCCTGGCGCCTCGAACCCGCGTTCTTGCCGTCTCTCCTTCGTGGCCTTGCTTGGGGTGCGGCAGGTGTGCCAAGGGCTCCTCCTCTGGTTGTCGACCGTGGCTGGGTGGCCTCAGCCCTGGCCTCTCCATCAGGCGACGAGCCGTCCCCACCCCCCGGGGTTCCTGACATGGCCCGAAGGGCGTCTGGCAAGGCACCAGCCCCTAGCCCCCTGCCGGGAGGAGGCGAGCCACCTCAGACCTCTTCAACGACTTCCGGCATGGGGGATTGGCCCGGTCATGCATTCGAGCTTGCGCGCAAGCGGAGTGCCGTCCGTCACGAGCTCTTTCAGGAGGCGTGGGTGCGCTGAGCCAGCTTGGGGAAGAGCTCGCGGACATTGACGCCCACCTTGAAGCTGAGGGTCTCCGGCTGGTGGACGAATGGAATCAACTGAAAGTGGCCATCAACCTCAGGCGCCTCCAGCGCGAGCATGCCAACGCGAAGGTCGAGGCATCCCTCGCAATCTCGCGCGAGGCCAGCGCCCGGGCCATGGAGGAGGCCAGGGAGGTGGACCACCGCCGCGAGGTCGCCGAGAACAACAGGCAGGAGCTCCTGGCCCTGAATGCCTCCCAGGAGCAGCAAGTGGAGGCGCACAGAGCGGCCTTGGCATTGATGAAGGGGGCGCTATCTGATGAGGAGGAGATCTTGAGGCGTGAGGAAGCGCTGATGGTGGAGGCCACGGAGCGCAGCCTCGAGCTTGAGCGGTTGGAGATAACAGAGCATCTGGTTGCCGAAGCGGAAGATGCTGCCAGCGCGCGCGAGGCCAGGACCCAAGAGGAAGTTCACCATAGGGTGGTTGAGGCTCGTGTTGATCTTGCCAACACGTACGACCTGAAGCTGAAGCTCGTGGAAGCCGAAGCTGAGGGCAGGACCACCGCCCTCAGGTCAAGGTTGGCCGAGGCGGAGCAGCGCAAGAACGCCGCAACAGCTGCCTTGATCTCCTTGTAGGCGAGTTGGCCTCCACCCGTGCTGAGCTGCTCCCGCTTCAGCAGCGGATTACCAACGCCGAGTCCTTGGCGCATCAGAGCAGGGAAGAGGCGCTCTACCGGCAGTCGTTACTGCACAAGCATACTCCCATGCTTCGGGACATCAGGACGAGGGCCAATCAGGCGCTAGGCGCCATCTGCGACGAGCACGCCCCTCACCCCCACGCCGAGGATTACGCCAGCCATCTTCGCTTCTTTACAAACGTCGTGACACGCCTGGAGAACCGGGTTGTGAGGGCTCGCGAGCTTGTGGACGAAAAGTGTCGAGGCCTCCTCGGGCGCGCATTCTCCCGCGTCTTCAGCCATCTCCTGAACATCAATCCTGACTTTGACTTTGACGCTGCCATCGCCCCGGTGCCCGAGGTCATCCAGGACAACCTAGCGCGCTGGGTGGACGACAATGTGGATGCTCTGGTCAGGGCCCTTGCTTCTAATGACGACGCGGTGGTGGTCGTGGAAGATGAGGGCAGCGCGGTTGATGACGGTGTAGATAGCGCCATTGATGGCGCCAGCAGCATGTCCGGGAGTGATTCGGAAGACGCGGCGAGCGACATGTCCGACTGAGCCCGCGCTCCTTTATTGTGAACCTGCATGCAAAAGCTTGGGCACGGCCCCTCACGATGTAAGAGCATTTTGGGGAGGGGGAGCCCCTCATGTTAACGGACTACCATTTTACTTCTTAGGCTAGGCTTGAAAACACGCTTTTGTGAGCTTATGAGCCCCTTGCGAGCATGCTGCCGTAACTTACCTTAGTCCAGTCGGGCTTCAAACTGATTTGGCAGCTGCGGATGTGTATTACTTCCAAGGGGAGTCCTTTGTGGGCTCGCGAGGTATTTGTCTCCTACGGGGTCTGCCAGTCCGCCCGAGAGGGCCTCGCGAGAAGCGAGCGACAGTCATGGCGGGGCGCGCGCATAGTGCGTGCATGCCACGGCCAGCCCCCGCTCGCGAGGTGCTCAGAAGGGGATAGGTAGCAGACACAAATCTCAAAACAAGGCACGAATCCACAAACTCACGAAATCAACATGAATGAGAAAGGACGCCCCCCATGCTTGCCAACAAAAATACAATTTCGAGTTCAAATCCAAAAAGGCGCCAAACCAACCACAGAAAAGAGGTGTTGAAAGCAAATTGCCGCGTCCGGCACCTCGCTAGTCTTCTTGTCTTCCCACCAGCGCGGAGCTAAGTGCTTTCATAGGCCGTGAGCATAGTCATTGGGGGACAGTGTCGATGGCCAACGCAGAGCATGGTGCTTCCACTAGGACGTGGGCGGGAGCCCCCGAGACCCGAGGGCGGCTCTCTGAAGACTCCGGGCCATGTACAGCCCCACTCATTATTACGTGAGAGTGTCACGGGCGGAGACCTTCACAGGCGTGAGCCTTGCTTCATATCGCCAGACGAGTGCCCCGCCTTGCGCTGCCCTCGACCAACGTTGGGGCGTCCGGAAACCAGGACGATGCCAAGGGGCAAAGGGGACACTAGCGGCGCCCTCGGCGACCACGGGCCCTGTGCCGGGGGGAAGGCTCGCCAGTGCCTCCCCGACAGAGGACCTACTTCCGGGCAACGCCTTGCTCCATGCGATGCGGAGAGCGGCCTTGCTCCAGGCCCCTTCCACGCAGCCCCCAGTGCACTTCCCCTGGTGGAAGTGAGGCTGCCGCGCTGGACTTCCTCTGCGCTCTCTGCTAGTCGGCACCACAGCAGCTCCCGCGCCACTATGAGCGCGGCTCTCATGTTTGCTTGTTCTCGTCGGCTGTGCGGCGCCGTCGCCGCGGTGTAGCTCGAGGCCCTTGCAGCGGCCCGCGCATGACACGGGGTAAGGGGGGAAGGCGCTGGACCCTGCCGCCCGCGCCCCGCGGTGCTCGGCGGTGCACGGGCCGCTTGAAGCACGGAGTTGAGGTCTTCTTGGGCGGACGGTGCCGCCCTGACTGGCCAAGCTTCCCAATGGTCGGGTTGGTCCTCGGTCGCCGGACATCGGCACCACGGGGTGTTGGCGGGTCGGATGATGGAAGAGAGCCTTCGGCGCACCCCTACCTGGCGCGCCAAATGTCGGATATCGGGTTCCGGCCAAACCCTTGAGGTTCGATCTCTGGGGTGCGCACGAAGATCTCTCAGCCCCTAGCTCACGCTCTCGCCACGATCTCAAAGCTCAGCTCACCGAACCCGATGAACAAAGGACACAAGAGTTTATACTGGTTCGGGCCACCGATGTGGTGTAATACCCTACTCCAGTGTGGTGTAGTGGGTTGGCTTGTAGGCTAGGGATGAACAAGTACAAGGGAAGAACTACCTCCTGAGCTCGATGAGATTGTGTGTGTGTAGATGGAATGGATCTGATCCTGGATCAGTTCGGGCCAAATCCGTTGCCTCCAACAGTAGTGGCTAGTCCTATTTATAGAGGCCCGGGTCCTCTTCCCAAATGTTCGGTAGGAAGGGATCCCACAACGGCCAATTTAAAGGGGCACAACTAGTACAAGCTATCCTGACAAAAGGTGGTCTTCGCCTGCCAAAGGCTCTGGTGGTGACGCCGTCGTGGGATCCGCGATGACCTCCGTCCTGCCGTCTTGCTGGTCTTGTGTGACAGCCTGGTTTTTGCCCTTTCTTATTTGCTTGAAATTTCATTTGAAAGTTTTTGAAACTTGGAGTTTCTGAATCTTTTCATTTGGACTTAAACACTTGGGCATCCTTGGCTTTCACCCAAGTGTTCACTTCTCTCCCAAACCATCACTTCACTTCTGATCCACCACAAAATAACCTTCGGAATATTTTTCTTAAATGAAAAATATTCATTTTCTCTCAGAAACCCTAAGCCAGATCTGTTTGCTTCAAGGCAACCCTAATTTTTATGGCTCGGAAAATTCTAACATAATTCACAAATATTCTAGGGACCCTAGGGCACCTCCCTGAGCAAAAATATTTCATCACTTTTTGGAACATTTTTGCTACAGAAGATCTTTTCTTTTCTGGACAGAAATGGTGGTTTCTATAGCAACTACCATTTTACTTGCTCCATTTGACCTGAACTTTCTTGTGCATCTTTACCATAGTAACTTATAACTAGCCTCCAAAGCACAGCCCCAAACTCCCAGCCATTTGACCACAGTAACATCACAAAGTTACTAACCAGAAACTTACCTGGCTTGTAAAATCTTCTCTTATGCACCTGGATCCAAACCAAACCGTGGTAAACTGCAAAACTACCACGAACAACATGCCAGACAAGATTTTTGGATGAAGGCTGGCCTGAGGAGAGAGTTCGCGCAGTGACCACGCGTGTCCACGATGCCAGGCATGCGTGTCGACGCGCTCTGGGTGACGCCGAGCGCTCTGTTCGAGCATGCTTGCTTCCCCCGCCTGCCCAACCATGCCAAACCCCGCCACCATCATCGTCTCGACGTCCTTAACTCCTCCCTGGCACTTGCCGACGCCGGAGCTCGCCGCAGCGAGCACGGGCAAGGTCCGGCCGGCCCAACAGTGCGGAGCGCACTGTGCTCGTCGCCATCCCCTTGATCCTGTGCTCGTCTCCGCTCGCCCACAGTGGCCGCGTGACCTCCGTCGCCTTCTCCCCCTCTCACTGACGCCGCTCGTCGCAGGGCGCCGTGGACAGGTGTCCACCGGCGGAGCCCGAAGCACCCTCGCCGCTCGCCTATGAATAGAGCCACCCCCAGCCTCCTCGAGCACCATCCAGCACTCACACACACCCCACGATCGAGTAGGAAGCCATAGTCCGGCCGGGCAGGCCTCGGGCAGGCCTCTGGCTGCCGTCCCCGAGCCCGAGCTCGCCGGCGATCCCCTGTGGTCGCCGCGGTAAGGAAACTAGTACTTTGAGCCGGGGTGCCACAGCTTGGTCTCGTTGCACCGATATGGAAACCTTTGCCTGACGCCTCAGGACTCCTCGCCTGCGCCTGCTCCTTTAGCACCGAAGAGGAAACTAGTACTTTGCGCCCGCTGGCGCCCGCCTGGTGCCTGCATGGCCTTGGTCGCCATGGCTCACCTCACGGGAATCTCACGAGGTGCCCCTCGCCTTGATCTCTCCGCTCCTCACGAGCTAGCCTAGTGAGGCTGCCCCTGAGGAGGTCTTGTGTTGCCCGCCTCGCGAGGCTTGGCCCCTCGCGAGGGTCTTGAGTGTTTGCTGGTGAAGATGGGCCGTACCAGGCCGCTAGTGGAGCCACGCTGTGGGCTGCAGGCAGGCAAGTCTGGGGACCCCCGTTCCAAGAATGCTGACAACATGGAAGCAAGCATATTTCACTTGACTCTGGTGGAATTGTAGCTATTGGATCGAAGGACGCGAGTTACTCATCCATAGCATCAACGAGAGAATACCGCAAGCATGCAATAGGACAAAATCCTTCTCGACACTCTTGAGCACAATCCTCACATTACATTTCCAATCATAAAGTTTTAACTAGATTAATTGGCAACTATTCAATTTCAATAGGGAAGGTGGAAACGCGAGCCAATATTCTACAACTAATGCAAATTACAATTAGACAATGTTCCTAATTAATTGGACTGAGAATTGAACAATTTAATTCTAAGGTGTGGTCCCACTCAAATAAATATCTATCATAATTGATATTGAGTGATTCAAGATCCAACTCTCGATTATTCGCCATTGATGGTAGCATCACTGATGATGAAAATCTCAGCCAGTAGGCCAAATTATCAATCACATTCTATGTGACACTTCATCTTTTGATGGGCATGTTCCAAGCTCAGGGCGTTCCTCCCATGAACGTCAAGACAACCAAGTGATCTCGTTGTGAGGTCTAGCCGTCGCCCACCTCATACTCTCAATTCTTTTGTACCCATCACAGGTACGCGTCGGTGCTATACAAACGGTTTTTAACCCCTTTCCGCGACAGTGTTCGGAACCATCGCCAAGTGAGAGACGGCGATAAGGGGGTCATTACCACATGACCTAGAAACCGTCGGGGATATGCCCTCCTGGCACACACGCTCGGCAAAATGAGGTCGTGTGCGACCGGCGAGCGCTCAAATACGGAAATACGTACAGTAGAGCTAAAAAATACAATTATACAGGCGTTATTTTTTCCGGCCGCAAGTACATCCCACACAGTCAGTCCCCGCTAAACGTTTCCGTTTGTATGTACATCCCACACAGTCGCTACAAGGAAAATGTTTCCGTTCACAGGTACATCACACACAATTCTCCCCATTAAATCGTTTGTGATAGTGTTGCCATTGCACACGATATTAACAATTTTATCATTTGCGTTATCGAATGCTTCACACACGGTGCTTAGAAGAAACTATGTGGCAAAGGCTGTCCATCACATCCAGTTTTTATGTGGTAAACGCTTGCGCAAGGTGGCCTAATGCAAACAGTTTTCAAGAGGATGTCGTGTGTGTAGTGGAGATTGATCGCACACATAGTGGATCCTAGAAACGTTTCTGATCTCCACGTCTATCGTAGACGTTTCGCTTTCGCAAACCGTGTGCAGTGTAATCCCTAATTAATCCCTAATTTAAAAATCACATGTTTTGAATTTGAAAGTAGGCAATCACTTATTTCATATCCAACCATGTTTATTACAAATATAGGTTCAACCACCAATGCATAATTCGATGCACAGGTACATATATTGAAGAACTACAGAAGCACCAAGTAAAGAATGATGAAACACAGTTGTACTAAAGACTGTAAAGAGAGAGGCGAAAGACATTCTGGTTGCTGGAGAAGGTGAAGTGGAATGCCCATATTGTGCCCTCCTCCATGCGTAATGCACGCACGACTTTAGGCCAACCCCTTGTGATGGCTGCTCGTCCATCCTTCACTGTCTTCATTATGACTTCTCAATGCTCATTGTAGTCTGGATGAAATACTTTAACCTTCATTGCGTGTACACCAATCATGTACTTTGCGAGGTAATCTTGAGTGAACTGCTTCGGGAACCACTGCGAACGAAAAAGATTCAGACATTGTTGTCTAACAACTCATTATGGGCAGTAAAAAGAGAAGGCTGCAGAGTTTGTAGTTACCATCCTACATCTCACTGTTGTGTTGGATTTGCTTGCCACCATTTGTATCTTTTTGCTAATAATCCTTATCAGTTTCCTCACTTGATGCTTGTTCATGAATATCTGATTGCCCCATACGCAAAAAGAGTCGATGCATGGATCCTTGCCAAGGGCATATGTACCTACAAGCAACAAGTCAATATTAATTAGAACCTAACAAGTGTCCAGGCCTGGATCTATATGCACTACATTATGGAACGACGGGGGGAGTACAATCCGAGGGATGAAGCTAACCTCGGCGGAAAATGGTGGCCACTCCTATTGTTGTTCTGCATAAGTAGTGGAAAGGCATGATAAGTATAGCAACCTTAACATCAAACAAATATAGCAAAGGTAAACAACAAATATAGCTTGAATGTGTTGGTTTCAGCGTGCTGTTAAAGCAGATATAAAATGGAAGGCAATGTTACCGACAGCAGGCTTGACAGCCATCAAATATTGCAATTCAAACTGGTATAGTTGAAAATGAATAGAACATAAGTAATTCTTAAACATCACACTAGATAAAATGTGTAAAACTGAAATAAAGGGCATGTGTTAACTACACCAGGAATAACTGGAACCAAATATAGCCGTTCAAACTGGTATTGATGTAGTCGAGCGGCACAATTCCGACTTGCACATAATGAACAACACATTTTGAATGACTGAATAAACTGGGCATAAATGACCTGTATAACAACCGAATATGGCCATTCAAAACTGGACAGAGTCTCACTTCAACCAACCTAACAAGCAAATACACACAAACACGGCATATGCTTGAAAACTGGACAAATGCTCACTGCAACCAACCTAACAAGCAGATACAGATAAACAAGGCATTTGCTTGATAACTGGACAAATGCTAAAAAAAGCAACCTAACAACCAAATACAGATAAACAAGGCATCTGCTTGATAACCGGACCAATGCTCATTGCAACCAAACTAAGAACCAAATACATATAAACAAGGCATCTGCTCGATTACTGGAAAAATGCTCACTCCAACCAACCTAACAACCAAATACAGATAAACAAGGCATCTACTCGCTATAAACAACCAAATATAGCCATTCGTGAAACTGAAGTGGACAATTCATACTTCAACATCACATAGTCCTATTGAACAATACATTTTTGCATAACTAAAATAATTAAAAACGGCACAGTTAAAGCACCGCACGGCAAATGCTACAACAACAAAGGGTACGGGTTGGCAAGCTAGAAAAGGTAAGATTTGCTGATAGAATGTTGCCTAACATTTCATGGACGGGATCCTTCCAGTTGGAAGAGCACAGACCCATGGTGCACTCTCTAATGTCACAGATGGGATGTTTCACCTTGGAAGAACCTTCGTGGGTGCCCTCCTCGTGGTCGTGGTTGTGGTCGATGAGATCTGACTTGGCAATTGAGGATCCCAAGCCGCCGCCATAGAACATGTCCTTCAGAAATGACAAAATGGGCTCGATGGCGTATAAAGATCGCTAATCCTTGACCGCTTGGCAGCAAAGATCGGCGGCAAGGCCGTCGAAGAGATCGGCGGTGGTTGAACCAGGGTTGGGGATGGACCACTTAACCTGTGACATGGCCCGCGTGAAGCCGCCGCTGTGGACGAGCTTGATGTTGTAGCCAGCTTTCCTGAGATACAATAATACGCTAGCCCGCTGACACGAAGCCTTCAGCGTGGCAATGTAGTCAATGTCTTCGCCGGCTTCCACGGCGACGTGTTGCTCCGGGATCGACAGGTCGGGGCGAACGGCGGCCACCTCGCCAACGTCCGCCGGAATGGCCATGATAAACCTCTTCTTGGCCGAACGCTCGTCGGGATCCCCGGGATACGTGATCGAGCTTAGGCTGCGACATTCTGGAGAAGGGGATGTGGACCTGTGGGGAGGGACACCGCATGCCTGAAAACTCAAGGGGAGTGGGGCGACGGTATGGGAATCGCTGGGTAACCTGAACTTTATTATCTAAGCTAGGAGGAACGGGCAGACCAGCAGGGGTTAGCGCCGGCACCGGCAGCGGCCGCGAGCTATGGTTCGAGGGGGGAGGGGGCGGGTGGGGGACTGTGGGGGTGTTTGAGGATACTCCGCGGCTACTGAAAATTTTAGTAATGGTGGGTGGAGATGGTGGTGGACGAGGGAGGGCGTCGGTGCTGGAGGAGTGTGGGCGACGGTTGAAGTACGGCAGCTACTAAAATTTGGGTAAACGAATTGATGCGGGGCGGGAGTGCCCAAGATCGCGCATGGTCCAATAACAATTTGCGTGTATAATAATAAAGAAAAGTGGCGCGGAACCGCCGATTTTTGCAACGCTCAAGGCGGGTAGTTTGTTTTTATATTTCTAGCTAGCTGGTCTATCGCACATGGTTCATCCTAATTTCCAAATAAACTTACCGCCTTTAGCTTGCACAGGTGGTGGTTTTACAACGCACTTGCATCGCACACGGTTAAGCCAGTACCTCCACCCTTTGCTCGTGCTTGCGCGGTCGTGGTGACTTTACAACGCACTTGCATCGCACACGGTTGAGCCAGTACCTCCACCTTTGCTCGCGCTTGCGCAGGCATGGTGATTCACAGTGCACTTGTATCGCTAGGATGCTTGGCCCACCACCTCCCACTTTGTGTCACCGGGGCGGATGCATGTAATGATCGATACTTTGGCAAACATGCATGTCGCCATGACCTACCATAAGATCGACCAATGAATTTATCGTTTGGTCAAACGAAAGTTGTTGTTGTCGATAAACCGCTTGGGCCAATAGATTGAACCATCATAAAAATCGCACGAGAGGGACCACAAAACCAGCACCTCTTGCATGCGGCCCAAAATGATGTACGTTCAGAAGGGGTGATGTGTGTTTTCAACATAGAATAATGTACAATTTAGATGTGGTGCCTACCTCCCGAGACAGACAACAACCATGATGGCAAGGTAGTTAAGGACGAGATACGTAGGGTATGATGTAGGTTGAACCCAGCAATCCGAGCATGTGGGAGGGAATCCCGACAACGCAGGAGCTCGAGCTTTGGTTGGGCGACATGTGACGGTGACCGGCCCTAACACGAACTAGGAGGAATCCATTCATGGCCAACACATACCCCTCATTATCGGTCAAAGGGATGATATATATACACTCGGGGAGCCCACAGATATGTGTGTCATCACAAAAACCGCACAAGGGAGACGTGGTCGATTAGAAGACCCCGTATACACTGCATGCGGCCCGAAAATATGTATGGGTACGGTGGTGTGTGATGTGTTTAAATCTCAAATGCACAACTTCGATGGGCCACCAACTACATTACAAATCGAACACCATACCCGACTCCAAGCCTGGTTCAATACGTACGATGTCAGTTTCCCAACTTTGAGGCGGCGACGGTGGCAGGGGGGTGGGGGGGTCGTCCCACTCATGCACTCAAACTTTATTGGGTCTAGCATGGGACACATCTATATCTATACCCCTATATAGTGTGTGAATAACTTTGAAAGTTGGTCGTTAGATGAAGCCAATCTGATGGTACACAGATGGCAAATCCAAGCACTAATGGCAGTTGGATATCATCTACATTCCACCAGATTCTGCCACATGTACAATCTAGAAGACTCCATGTTTGAACTTAAGCATAATGCACAAACCTCAAAACACAAAAGCACTCCTCCTTTGTTCTCTAGAATCTTCCATATCTTAATTGCCAAACTTTTTTTTGTAAATGAATTGTCACCTTTTGTTTTTACTTTATGCTTTACTGAACAATTCCATGAATCTTAAAATAGATTTTTTTATAAAACTAATTGATTTTGGATCAGATGAAGTATAAGAATTAAACGAACATCTACATCATGCATATATGACTCAAAGCTTACATGATATAGTGTGGTATTTATTATTAATTTGGTTACCAAATCTCATGCGTGCAATGCACGTGTACCTTACTAGTATCAATAGGAAACCATCATGGTTAAACCCTTCTTGTTTTGGGTCAAAGGGATACATTGTGTGGGGCCCCCTAATTGTCAGTAAAGGATAGTATATATACCTCGGGGAACCCACAGATATGTGCCGCGTCTATAAGGCGCACAAGGGAGACATGCTCGAGAAGAACACCCTGCCACCTATACCCTGCATGCAACCTGAAAAGGGTTTATATAATCACCATGACAGGTCAAGTCAATCATTCTTTAATTTTTTAAGAGCAAAAAATAACCCATAAAAACATGGTAGGTTTATATAATCGCCATGACAGGTCCAGTCAATCATTCTTTAATTTTTTTAGCGCAAAAAATAACCCATAAAAACATAGCCAACAAATAGCAAAACAAGGATCCCAAGGTTTATATAATTGCCAAGATAGGTCACTATAGAGATATAATATATCTCTATAATGACCATGTCATGGAACTTAAATGAAGCTTGAGATATACAACTTCCCACCGGGTCACCCATCCTTGGACTACTCTCTCGGCGTCCTTGGAACGGGGGTACCCAGACTATCTGCAGCCCATTGCATGGCTCTGTCGACAGCCCGGTACGGCCCAGCTTCAGCAACAACAACCCAAGACCCTCGTGAGGGGGCCAAGCCTCGTGAGGCGAACGACACCAAGACCTCCACGAGGGGTGGCCTCCCCAGGCTGGCTCCCGAGGAGCAGAGATATCAATGCAAGCTGCACCTCAGGAGGTTCACATGATGTGAGCCGTGACGACCAAGGCCAGGCGAGCGCCAGCGGGTGCAGTGTACCAGTTTACTCTTTGGTGCTAAGGAGGCAAGTGGAGGCGCGGGGTCCCGAGGAATCAAGCAAAGGATTCCTTATCGGTGCGACAAGACCAAGACCGCCAGGACAGCAGGATAGAGGGCATCGTGGAGCCCACCGTAGCGTCACCACCAGAGGCTTTTGCAGGCGAAGACTACTTTTGTCAGGATAACTTGTACTAGTTGTCTCCCTTCGAATTTGGCCGTTGTGGGATGCCTTCCCTCCTACATTTGGGAAGAGGACCAAGGCCACTATAAATAGGGCTTAGCGACCACCGTAGAGGGGACGGATCCATTCCACCCTGACCAGCTCACCAGCTCATGGAGCACAAGAACACCTCACCTCTTGAGGCTATTCCACCACTGTACTAGTTCATCCAGCCCCTCGAGGCAATCCACCATAAAGCTGGAGTAGGGTACTACATGGCAAGGTGGCCCAAACCAGGATAAACTGTTGTGTCTCTTGTCCCTTTGGTTCATTGAGCTAGGCGTGGAATCATTAAGCAGGCAGACTGGGGAGGACGAGTTCTTCGCACGCACCCTAGAGTTCGAACCTCTTAAGGGTCTGCGGAACCCCGAATCCGACGTTTGGCACGCTGGGTAGGGGTGCGTCGGAGCCTCTCTCCCGTTAGTCGACCCGCCGCCACTCCACCGCTTCCATGGCTGACGCCTGTCGAGCCCGTGCTGAGCGTCGAGCCGCCCTCGCCCCTCGCGTCGCCAGACGGCGCCCATCAGCGGGCCTCCCCGTCGTTCTCCATCGCCTGCCGCCACCGGCACGGCGGGGCATGAGCAGCAAGCTCTATTGCTGCACCACTCCATGCGGCGTGATGGGCGCACGGCCACTCCGACGCTGACTCCGGTTGGTCCGTCATCTCACGCTCGTCACGGGCCGGTGGACGCGTAGGCTGCACTGCTCATGGCGCGCGAGCTCCTGCGCTACTGCCCCGTCGACGACTTCTACAAAGACTGGCTGGACCGCATCGCCGAGCTTGTTAGTGCCGCCGGGGGCGTGCACCGTCGCTCTTGCTACCTCGCCCGCCGCCTGCCGCGAGCGACGTAGCCGATGGAGCGCCTCCGCCACCTCCCCGTCAAGACGTCACCCTCGGACCAAGGCATGCGGCCCCACGGCGTGACCCGCAAGGCAGGGCGCCCGCGCATGAAGAAGAAAGCTGCCAGGAGGTCCTGCGGCCACAAGAAGATGCTCCAGCGCTCCCAAGGTCAGGCTCCACCTCCACGCCGGGCTCCTGTGACCACTGCGGGCTGCTGAGCCTTCACTCCCTAGCTACGCAGCGTCGTCTGGCCGGGGAAGTTCAAGCCCGACCCGCCTCCATGCTACGACGGCACCCCGACCCTGCTGAGTTCCTGCAGCTCTACAAGTTGAGCAGCGAGGCGGCTAACGGCGATGAGAAGGTCATGGCAAACTGGATTCCCATGGCTCTCAAGGACGACGCACGCTCATGGCTCCTGAACCTCCCCGCAGGATCGATCTCCTCCTGGGGCGAGATGCGCGAGTGTTTCGTCGCCAACTTCTAGGGCACTCGCGACCGCCCGCCTGCCGCAGGTGACTTGCGGCGCATCAAGCAGAAGCCAGGGGAAACCCTGCAGAAGTACATCCAGCGCTTGAATAGCGTTCGCCTCAAGATCCCCAAGGTGTCGGACGAGGCCATCATCTCAGCATTCTCGGATGGCGTCCGTGATGTCAAGATGAAGGAGGAGCTCGCCATACAAGAGGACCGGTGCACGGCTTTGGAGATGTTCAACATGGCTACCAAGTGTGCGAAAGCTAAGGAAGGACGCCTCTCCCTCCTCGAGCTCCCACCGGCCGATCCAGAAGACAAGAAGGCCAAGACCATGGACGTGAAGCGCAAGGGGGCGGCCATGCTCGCGGCTGAACCGGAGATGAAGCGCGGCTGTGACCACGTAGAGTCATCCAAGGGCAGCCGCCCATTCTGCGTCTTCCACAACGTACACAACCATAACACAAACGACTGTTAAGAGGTCAGGGCCATCCGCAAGGGGCGCCTCGGTTGTCGCCCTGAGCGTAATGATCGAGGCTATGGCCGTAGAGGAGGTCGAAGTGGAGGACGCTGGGACTACCGCGGCCCCCGCCAGGAGTGGCGCGACCAGCCCCGTGCGGACCGCTGGCAGGGCCAACCTCGCGAGGGCGCCTGGAGAGATCAGCCTCGTGAGGACCGTCCTCAGGGTAACGCCAGCCTCCCTCCACTACCACCACCTCCAAGAAGGAACGACGACCACCACCAGGACGAGGGGGCTGGGGGCTTCCAGGAGCCTCGCGCCATCGCCTGCATCCTGGGCTGCACTCAGGCCCCGACCTCCCAACGCATCTTCAAACAGTTCACTTGTGAGATGAACGCGGCCCTCCCCAGGCTCGAGGCTACGTGCCCACTCAGGTGGTCCAAGTGCATCATCAACTTCAGCTTGTCCGACCAGCTCAAGTGAGCGACGACTGCCAGCGCCCTCCCGATGCTTTGCTCGCCCGTCATCAGCAATGTCCTCGTCACCAAGACCCTCATCGATGGTGGTGCGGGGTCAATGTTCATTCCATCGACATGTTCGACCGCCTCCAAGTGCCCTATGATCAGCTGTAGCCCACCAAGCCTTTCTCAGGAGTGACCGACAGCTCCACCACCCTGATAGGGCAGATCCGCCTCCCTGTCAACTTCAGCCAGCGCGACAACTACCACACCAAGCTAATTGACTTCGACGTCGCCCACATCTGCCTTCCGTACAATGGCATCCTTGGGTATCTAGCCCTGGCCATGTTCATGGCGGTGACTTATCATGGTTACAATGTCCTCAAGACGCCAGGGAACCGCGACATCATCACGATTGCCTACGAGGAGAAGGACACGGTGTGCTCTCTCGAGCGGGCCTACCAGGCTGCGGCGGTCTAGGATCCAGACAACGAAGGCACCGTCTACCCTCCTGAGGCTGTCCCCCGGAAGAAGAAGTAGATGCTCCGCCAAGAGCCTCAGGAGAGCGGTGTCTCCAGAGGCACCACCTCAGGACCTGCACCCATGGATGGGGCGCCTCCCTTTCTCGCATAGGAAGGCGTGCCCGGCGCCCCTCTCAGGTTGGGCTACGGGGCTCTCTTCTGGAGGGCCTCTGACTTAGCCAACATCATGAGGGAGGCGCTCGGGCACCACGTGGAGGCATACTTCAGTGCACGTTCCCCCCACGAGGGCACAAGGCATGGGATGCCAGGTGCTCAGGAGTTCATCACCAAGGCAACCGAGGAGCTTCAAGAGGCGAGAGCCATGCACGGCGACCGCCGCCCACCACCTAGCGCGGCTCCTTGTCCTGGCGAGGACGACGAGCTGTGTGTCTGCGTCAACATTCCAGGACTCAACAGGGCTGCATCCCAGGAGCGCTTCTGGCCATCTCACGTTGGTCGGTGTGAGGGCCCGCCTCGCAGCTATGTTCGCATGCACTTCTACCTGACAAACATGGTTGTCACCTTCCATCGACTCATGCAAGGCACCCTGGCAGCTCACGAGGCCAGGCACCAGGTGGTCCTGGCGTAAATGGCGACGGTTCTACGCAAGCCCCCCGAGCACCTAGAGCCTCCCGAGGTTCAGGACCCATGCGGCTCGTGAGGAGCGACTTCTTCAGCATGCATCTTTAGCTACTTCAACACCTCTACAACAATGGTGCCAGGTGACATTTTTTGGTTTATTCAGTTGAGGGCGCCCCTCGGGCCGCATTATCCCCAGATCGCATGGGCCTGTCCCTGTGACGTGTATCCTTCTGCATCTTTGATTCACTCTGTTGGGTGCGCCCCTCGGGCTGCATCATCCCCATGCTGCGTGGGTCCGTCCCTGTGGCATGTAACATTTTGCATCTATCAGTACTAGCTTTACCTTCTTCCACAAGTTGCTTTATGATTATCATCTGCATGTCCAGCACTTCGTTGCCATGAACGTCGTGCGCCCTTGCAAACCCACCCACGACTGCCTCATTATTAAGGACTGGCACGGCGTCTGTGCTTGGGTCCGTCTCTGCAGCGCCGCTAAACCCAAGAGGCTGAGCTCTGGCTCGCGGGCCAGCTCCCATGTACGTCACCTCCCATAGCCCTTGGTGCCTTTTCTCGCATGAGCTAATCGCGGGCAGACGAGCTAGGGCGCGTGACATGGTGCCTCGTCACCACGGGAGCCGCGCGCCGGTTGTCTTTCTTCAGGATTTTCGCATGAGAAGATTGGGCACGGCGTCTATGCTCAGGTCCGTCCCTGCAACGTCGATAAACCCAACGACTAACCTCTGTCTGGTGGACCGGCCCCGTTCACATCACCTCCTGGGGTCTTTGGTGTTTGGCCTTCTCATGTGATTGCCTCTGGAGAATAATTCGGCGCAGGTTGTCTAACCATCTCGCAGGGCCATCACAAGTGTTCGGAACCAAATTGAGGCGCAACCCACCTTGAGGTAGGGCCTCGTGAGTCCCGCGCTGGCTCACGAGTGCCCAGACACACCTCCTCTAGCCCTGCCGTGAGAGCCACGTGTAAGGGCGGGGCTATACATGGCCCAGGGGCTCCACTCAGAGGGAGCCCCCACCCACGCACAAGTGGAAGCACCATGCTCCGCGCTGGCAGTCGACACGGTCGAGGAGCAGCTATGCCCGTGCAAGTGCAGAAGCGCCATGCTCCGCGCTGGTGATAAAAAACTTGGGGTGGCCTCACGGCCGCATTAACCTCAGGGAGCCACCAGGCTCGGTGTTCAGCTCCATCGCAACACTTTCCCTTTGGGAGAGTCACGCGAGGGGGCTGGGCACAGGGCTACGCTCAGGTCACGCCTAGCACACGCCACCGTGCCAGGTCCCTCGAACCTGGTCTTCGCGCGCCCCTCCCGAGCAGGACCTCGGTGAGGAAAGGTATGGAGGCTTGTTCGTATGTCAAGGCCTAACCTCAGATAGAGGTCACGTAGCCCCTCACCCCTTGGTCACGCCGCGCCGTGCCAGGTCCCTCGGACCAGGAGGTGACTTCCAGTTCAACGACTGACCTCTTTCTGGTGGGCCGCGCACCGGTTGTCTTTCTTTAGGATTTTCGCATGAGAAGACTGGGCACGGCGTCTATGCTCGGGTCCGTCCCTGCAACGTCGATAAACCCAACGACTGACCTCTGTCTGGTGAGCCGGCCCCGTTCAAGTCACCTCAAATCGCTAGGCCGACGCAGAACGCTAAGGCCTACTCTCGCATCTCCTTCCTGAGGGCTGTTTGTACGTCTAGGGGGACACCTGAGCATCGCGACTCAGGAGCCTAACTGGTCACGTAGCCCCTCGCCCCTTGGTCCCGTCCTAGTGATCCAGACGACCCAGCGGCGGCTGAGGAATGCGCGGGGTCGGGCCCTACCGATGCCGACCATTAAAGCAAACGGGAAGGAAATCACAAAATCCTAGCAAATTATTACAAGACATACTGTTTCTTAAAGGTTCAGAGAACCAAAGTTCTTATGCCTCCACGAGGCACGATACATGTTGCAGGAAATAAAATGGAGGGGAGCACCACCAGTGAGCTTCTCTTTCAGCCTTGGGCGCTGCTATCGCTCGAAAGGAGTGCCCCGTCGTCAACAACGTCGCCGTCGCCCATGCCGTCAGCCGTGGCCGTAGGGTTGGCGACGCCATCAGCCGTGGGCGTGGGGTCGACGGCGAGGAACTTCCCCAGCAGGGCCTCCACCTGGTCCTTCACGACTTCGGCAACAGCGGTGCAGTGCTCCAGGTGCACAGGCTCAAGCAAGGCTTCAAAGTCAAAGCCGGGGTCGCGAAGATGGAGGTGGCTGAAGACGCGCGTCACGGCTGAGGCGGAGAGCGCGCGGGATTCTCCTTCCACCATGGGGCCGAACCCAATGACAACGCCCTTGAGTGTCGTAACCAGCTGGGGGAGCAGCTCGACGGGGCCTTCCTCAGCAGTCACCAATGGCTCCTTCAACCCCCTCCCATAGAGATCCCGGGGTGCCTTGCGGGACCTCTGCTCAATAGAATTGAAGGCGGCATGATCTTTGGCAAGAACTTTCGCCTTGGCCTCCAGCCGGGCCTTCTCTGCCTCCACCTCCTCCTTTAGCTTCTCCAGGCGGCTGCACTCTGTGGCCTGCGTCCGTGCCGCTTGCTCCAGCTCAGCGTCACGATCAGCGACTACGGCTTCCCGGGCCTTCAGCTTCTCCTCCCACGCCTCGCGCAGACGAGCCTCGGCGGGCCGCTCGTTGCAAAGGGTCTCCAGCTCGGCCTCCGCCACCCGGCAGCGCTCCTCGACAGCCTCGGCATCCTTCAAGGCCACGTCGCTGGCGGGCATGGCCAGGCTGGCAGCCTGTTTAAACTCGTCAGAGGCCGTCAAGGCCTGGCTCCATGCCGCCCTCATGGACGCGTCAGATCACAGCCATCCCGAGATCAGCTCCAGGCGCCCCGACGCCAGGCGACGGTCGGCGCCTTGAAGGTTGGTTCAGCGCGGAAAGAGCCTCCTCCAGAGCACTAGGCGAGGCAGGAAGATCACGGCCCAGCGGCATGATGGAAGGGGGAGGAGACAGCGCCGATGCCAAGATCGGCAAGGTAGCAGCAGGAGAGGGGGCCAGGGGCTCCGGAGCCTTCGGGACCTCAGTAGGCGAGCTGAGGGCGGGCGCCTCCGGAGCCGTCTTGGCTACAGATATCGCCTTCTCTTGAGGTTGGGCCTCTGTGTCTCGTGAGGATGACCCAGCCGCAGAAGCGCATATGACTTCACCATCCTTCTATGCCAGGGACGGCGCGGTCGCGGCAAGCTGCTATGTCTCGGTGGTCACGGTTGTCTCCTTCTTCTTCTTCACCACCGGCATTGGCCTAACCGTACAAGAGGAAGGCATCAAGATACTACCACAAGAACAGGGAACAAAGATCAAGGCGAGCACTTACTGGTCCACGACGGCGTAATCCCTCACCCTCTTCTGAAGCACCATGCCCGCGGGCTTCGCGGGCTGGGGCACTGGCGCGCAAGCCCCAGGGGCAGACGAGGGCACGGCGCCTGGGTTTGTAGTAGTGCCGGCTGGCGACAAGGCGATGGCATCACCTCGGGGTATCAGCGCCGATATTCTCTTCTTCGGGACCCCTAGCTTCTGCTTCTTCAAAGGGGTTCCTTGGGACCTCGTGGTGACCTTGGTGGAGCGCGGTGACTCCCTGACTGGATGCTCACTAGCGTTGTCATCGTCAGAAAGGGTGCGGAGGAGATCGGTCTGGCGCAGTGGAGAGGTCTCCCCCGCTCCCTCCCGGGCCGCCTCTGAGTCCACCCCCTCCTCCTGGTCGGACTCGCCGGAGGACACCGTCACCAAGGAGCACGGGGGCCGGGAGGGCGCCAGAGGTACGAGCCCACGCTCGTTGAAGGCAGGCATGGCGGCGGCGATCTTTTCCCCATCCGGGCGGTGGTACAGCGGAAGATGGGAGTCCCGGGGGCAGCCCTAGTTCTTCCCGAGGAGGGAGCGCACAATCTGGTCCAGCTCCTCCTGGAACAAGTCATCCAGGCGTAGCTAGAGGTCATCTCCTGCGCCCTTGAACTTCCACATGGGGCGTGAGTGCGCCTGAAGCGGAGCCAGGTGCCGCATCAGGAATTCCTTGAGGCTGGCCCTGAGGTGGACGCGCTCAAGGCTGGCTCGAACCAGGAGGCTTTACGCCTAGCCGCGGTGGAGGATCCAGCCTTATCGGTGGCCATTGGTCGCTGATTTGGGATGAGATTGACGGATCTGGAGGTTTTCCGAGTAGAAGGAGAAGGGGATCTGGAGCAAGACGAAGGAAGGGCAATGAAGGCTTCGCGGCAGGTGTCAGCCTTTTTGTCAGCCAGGACCAGTTGCCGAGACGGCGTGGGGAAGCGAAGGCGCCCACGTCCCATCAATCGCCATGCGTCAACCGAGGCCACAGGTGGTTGGGGCCCCCGGCACGCCGCACTTGCCCTTTGGCTTCGCCCCGAAGCATAGTTCAAGTGCGCCTTGGGCCCAGGGGCTATTGTCGGCGTCCTGGGAACGGGGGTACCCAGACCTTCCTGCCTGCGGCCCATGGTGTGTCTCCGTCGATGGCCCGGTACGACCCAGCTTTAGCAACAACAACCCAAGACCATCGTGAGGGGCCAAGACTTGTGAGGCGGACGACACCAAGACCTCCACGAGGGGCGGCCTCCCGAGGAGCGGAGATATCAATGCAAGCTGCACCTCGCAAGGTTCACATGACGTGAGCCATGACGACCAAGGCCAGGCGGGCGCCAGCGGGCGCAGTGTACCAATTTCCTCTTGGGTGCTAAGGAGGCAAGCGCAGGCGCGGGGTCCCGAGGAATCAAGGAAAGGTTTCCATAGCGGTGCAACAAGACCAAGACCGCCAGGATGGCAGGACGGAGGTCCTCGCGGAGCCCACCGCAGCATCACCACCAGAGGCTTTTGCAGGCGAAGACTACTTTTGTCAGGATAACTTGTACTAGTTATCTCCCTTCGAATTTGGCCATTGTGTGATCCCTTCCAGCCTACTTTTGGGAAGAGGACCACTATAAATATGGCTTAGCCACCACTGTAGAGGGGACGGATCCATTCCACCCTGACCAACTCACCAACTCATCGAGCACAAGCACACCTCACCTCATGAGGCTATTCCACAATTGTACTAGTTCATCCAGCCCCTCGAGGCAATCCACCACAAAGCTGGAGTAGGGTATTACACCGCAAGGTGGCCCTAATCAGAATAAACTGTTGTGTCTCTTGTCCCTTCATTACAAAAAAGACACAGCTGTGACATGTTGGGCCGAACGAAAAAAAATTATGTTGACTAAGTTGACAAAGCCCTCTGTCCCCGTCATCTTAGTAGGCCCACAAGTCAGCTTCCCACTATGGTGGGTCCCAGCTAGCAGGGGAGTATTCATTTTTTTGGCGTAATAAGGAGCACTTCCTGGCGAGCGAAGATATAGCTGGTGGGTCTGACCTGTCAGTGGGGGGGGGCGTTTTTTTTGCGAAATACAGAGGCCCTTTCGATGGGTCCCAGTTGTTAGGTGGAGGCATCATTATTTTGCGTCTAATAAGGAGGCATTTCCTTGCGTGCGGCCGTGGACCCAGCTGTCAGCCTCTCCACTTACAGTCAACTTCCGATGCATGTCGTTCGTTAACCACATTGACCAGGCCGCGCTGAGAGCACCAGGGCGGTGGACGACGGCGAGGCCTTGGAAGGGAACGGCACGGAGCCGGGGAAGACTCGGCAGTTGTTTCCCATGCGGAGGGGAGTACGAGGGTTTACTGGTTCGTCTACCGTCACCGGAGAATAACCGCAGGTGTGGGTGAGTAGAGGGATGGCTAGGCCAGCGATAGTAGTACGGTGGGGCGGTGAGGCCTGCGCGGCAGCACAGCCGGCCGCGGGAGGAGGGAGCAAGCAGTCCCGCCGGCGCTTGTTTGAGCGGCTGGTGCAGGAAAAGCAGATATTGAAGAGGCACGACGGCCGTTGGATGGACATCCAACAGTCACTGCTTGTGCGTCAACCTTTTTTTCAGGAAAGCCTCAAATCTATGGAAAACAGCATACGACCCATCTGCCATTATTTCTAATAATTTACATCCCATTTGCTAATTCTTAAGGTTTTTTTTTGAGCCCATATTCTTTTTGTTAGCATTGCAGCCCATATTGTGGCCACGGTTAAAAAATTATACGAAATTTTGCATATTTCGGTGCGGTCCGAACTGTTTTTAATCCCGAGATTTTGAGTCACATTCAAACTGATTTCAAAAATAAATGTTTATCAATATAAAATCCAACAAATTGTCCACGCATAAAAATCAATGCAATTTAAAATCTTGAAATGAGAAAAAAGAAATTCGAAACTAATTGTCGGTTTGATGTGTTTTAAAAATGTACAGCCCATTTCTCATTACTGGTAGGTCATGTTCTGGGCCAGCCGAATGAAGCTCTCCTCGTCTTGAAAGATTTGCAGCCGAACATGCCTGACAAGACGACTTAAGTGACAAAGCACAAAAAAACTAGGCTAGCCATTTTCAGAAAGAAAAAAACTACTAGGCTGGTTTGTGGTAAACATAAAAGAAAAGGCTGTCTAGACAGGCCAGAGTGCCCCGCACAGCCCAGTAGACACCCTGCTTCCGTCTCAAAAAACAAATTAGATAAATGGCACTCCAATTATGGCGATTCATAAAAATGCCACTGCAATTTCCAAACTTTGAAAAATGCCACTGCAATTTTTGCAAAGTTTGAAAAATGCAATTTTTGCAAACTTTTAAAAACGCCACTGCAATTTTTGCAAACTTTGAAAAACGCTCTCTAGACTTCGAAAAATGCCACTGGAAATGGCATGAAATGGCATTTTTCAAAGGTTGGAAATTAGAGTGGCATTTCTCAGAATCACCAGATTTGGAGTGGCATTTATCAAATTAACCCAAAACAAAAATAACTGGGCGAGTTGCTGGGTCCCTGGTGTCAGCCGCTCGTTGTGCAATTCTCTCATTTATTGACTACGTTGACAATGGCATGGGACCCAGATGTCAGAAATCCATTAGGAGGAGCCATTTTTTATTGGCTTGAAATAAGGAGGCACTTGCTTGCGTACTGCCATGACCTTGGTGGGTCCCTGCTGTCATCCTCTCCACGTACAATCATCTCCTGATTGTGTACGTGTCAACCTGGTAGGCCCACAAGTCTGCCTCTAAACCCGTGGCGGACAAATACAACCCATTTAAAAAAATAACAGCCATTCCATACGGTCAAACGAAAAGTTCAACATTCAGAGCAAAGTAACAGGTCTGATCCAGATATAGAGTACTTAACTTCCACGTTGACAACCATCATAGCCAAGTTAACTATCTACTCCCACTAATACTCTAGTAGTGTACAAGTACTAACTTAATCTTAACTAACTAGACAATGCCGGCCGCCATCTGCAGTACACACTAAATGCCGGCACCGGCGTCATCCACCTCGCCTCGGACTTGCCAGAGGTGGGATAGGGCGCGTTGCTCGCGCGCTGATATGTCTCCAACGTATCTATAATTTTTGATTGCTCCATGCTATTATATATTCTATTTTGGATGTTAATGGGCTTTATTATACACTTTTATATTATTTTTGGGACTAACCTATTAACCCAAGGCTCAGTGCAAATTGTTTTTTTTGCATATTTCAGTGTTTCGCAGAAAAGGAATATCAAACGGAGTCCAAACGGAATGAAACCTTCGGGAGCATGATTTTTGGAACAAACGTGATCCAGAGGACTTGGAGTGGACGTCAAGCAAACAACGAGGAGGCCACGTGGCAGGGGGCGCGCCTACCCCCCTGGGCGCGCCCTCCACCCTCGTGGGCCCCTCGTGACTCCACCGACCTACTTCTTCCTTCTATATATACCTACGTACCCCGAAACCATCCAGGAGCACCACGAAAACCTAATTCCACCACTGCAACCTTCTGTACCCGTGAGATCCCATCTTGGGGCCTTTTCCGGCGCTCTGCTGGAGGGGGCATCGATCACGGAGGGCTTCTACATCAACACCATAGCCTCTCTTTGGATGGCTTATTCTCTCTCTTTGGATCTCAATACAAAGTTCTCCTCGATCTTCTCGGAGTTATATTCGATGTAACTCTTTTTGCGGTGTGTTTGTCGAGATCCGATGAATTGTGGGTTTATGATCAAGATTATCTATGAACAATATTTGAATCTTCTCTGAATTCTTTTATGTATGATTGGTTATCTTTGCAAGTCTCTTCGAATTATCAGTTTGGTTTGGCCTACTAGATTGATCTTTCTTGCAATGGGAGAAGTGCTTAGCTTTGGGTTCAATCTTGCATTGCTCGATCCCAGTGATAGTAGGGGAAACGACATGTATTGTATTGTTGCCATCGAGGATAAAAAGATGGGGTTTATATCATATTGCTTGAGTTTATCCCTCTACATCATGTCATCTTACCTAATGCGTTACTCTGTTCTTATGAACTTAATACTCTAGATGCATGCTGGATAGCGGTCGATGTGTGGAGTAATAGTAGTAGATGCAGGCAGGAGTCGGTCTACTTGTTGCGGACGTGATGCCTATATACATGATCATGCCTAGATATTCTCATAATTATGCACTTTTCTATCAATTGCTCGACAGTAATTTTTTCACCCACCGTAATACTTATCCTATCTTGAGAGAAGCCACTAGTGAAACCTATGGCCCCCGGGTCTATTTTCCATCATCTAAATTTCCAATCTATTTTAGTTTGCAATCTTTACTTTCAATCTTTATCATAAAAATACCAAAAATATTATCTTATCATCTCTATCAGATCTCACTTTTGTAAGCGGTCGTGAAGGGATTGACAACCCCTTTATTGCGTTGGTTGCAAGGTTCTTATTTCTTTGTGTAGGTACGAGGGACTTGCGTGTGGCCTCCTACTGGATTGATACCTTGGTTCTCAAAAACTGAGGGAAATACTTATGCTACTTTGCTGCATCACCCTTTCCTCTTCAAGGGAAAACCAATGCATGCTCAAGAGGTAGCACACGTGTTGGCCCTTTCCATGCCGGCGTGGTCCATCGAAGCTTCGGCTTCTAAGCCGGAAACCCACTTGACGAGCTGGTAGTAAGCCGTCGCGAACGTGTGCGTGCACGACAGCCTCCAGGGCTATTTGTCGGGCGCCAGCCTCCATGTTGTCAGCCCAGTTGCGGGTGCTCTGCTTGCGACTGAGAGCGTCGGTACGCTGCTGCTCCATGTCCCGCTGGCGGCGCAAATCGGCGATACGCTGCTCCTTCGTCAGGCGGTCGCACTCCAACAACTCCTCATACTCTGCATTGCCATAATAAGACCAATAGAATGCCTCCTCCCTCCGTCTGCCTTCCGGTGAAAAACCGAATACTAGTTCCGGCGGTGACCGCCTCTGGCATCGCCTATCGCGGACGGGCGGGGGCATGGAGGACGTGGCGAGAGCGAGGATAAGTGGCGAGCGACATCGGGTCGGTGGGGGCTTATGAGGGTAGGTTGAGTTGGGTGATGGTGCCACCGGAGAAGGCCGGGAAATAGTAATTATAGGCGGAAGGTAGGCGAACCAGCGTGTCGCAGAAAACGCGACGATCATCGCGTCATCGGAATTCAATGCATAAGAAGGCAAGGCTTAGCGCGTCAGCTTGACATAGAAAACTAGAAAAAACTGAAATTATGACTGTGCCGTCCCGTCCCGTCAGTGGTGCGTACCTTCCGTGCTGGGTCGCACGTCGGCCTGGCGGTCAAACGAGTGGACTCGAACCATCCAGATGAGTTACTCCCTCCTTGTCAAAAATGATTCCACCACTCATCGTCTACCTTCGTTAGTGAGATTTTTTAATTAAGCCCTGCAAACTAGAAAGGAGGTAGTACGTGCGTGATCCACTATTTATTCGTGTAGGATCGAGTAGGTCAGATAGTGTACGTGTAGGATCGAGTAGGTCGGATGGTGTACGTGTAGGATCGCATTAGCTGATGAAAGTTCGCTGGGAGATAAGGCATTTGCGACCGTTTTGCTAACTTTTTCTTCAGATTCGCATGGCATTTTCTTCAGAGAAGCTTGTCAGTTTCTTCAGAGGTAGGCACTTTTATTCAAAAAACTGCCACTTTGGATCTTGCGTCGCAACTAAAACTGCCACGAGCGCATTAGTAGGCTAGCTAGTGATCGATCATTAACTTGTCAACACTGAGCGAATAGAAATAAAGAATTCTTAGTAACTTGTAAACACTGAGAACACAGAAATAAGGATCATGTTGTGCACAGTAGTAAGAGCTGATCCGTTCGAAATGTTCACACGAGACTCACATTCCTGGCATTGTAATATGTTCACATTAGTAGCCCAAATTCAAAACCAACTAGTATGATTCCCATACATAAGATCAACATGTTAATGCATCTCAATGATTCACAGATCATATACCAATATGTAGCTCCAAAAGCAAATATCTAGAAAAAGCATCTGTTCTTCCTACTAACATGGATGCTTCTGTTGGCCAACATTCAGTACAGAGTGAAAGACAAATTTATTTGTGAAGTCTACAATTCCTCTTGCAAACATAAGTGGTTTCACCAACAGCAGGAACCATAAGAATGAACCACACATGATGGAGGAACATCCACTGCAATATGATTTGGTCTTCTCTCGATCACACGGCGAGACTATTTTCGGAATACAAACTTTAACTTAGGCAAAATGATGCCCAATGTATAATCACACCAGAGCAATGAAGCACCTAGTGTTGGCCAATAAATGGTATAGTACTACTTTTCTGCAGTCCATGAAGTGACTATCCAATCTTTCTGTGTCTATTTTCAAATGGCACTACATGCAGTGACTATACTATTCTCCTGTGCAGTTCAACCAAAATTGCGGTCACTTTGTTTCAACGGGCAGACATCTCTGTCTACACAAATATCAAGCAGCTGGTAAACACATACCTTTTAAACACGTCTCTTCCGCTTAGCATCAGTCATGTTTTGCACTGGACAATTTGATATGGTCATGTTTTGCCCTGGACAATTTCATACTGAATTGATTTGCTGGTTCAGCGCAGAAATATAGCGCCTATTCTTCATCAGACCAAGGATATCCATGTTCGCAGTGATGGAAGAGGTGAAATCGATACAACTGAAATTGAGCATCCAATCATTGAATCATGTCCTACACCTCCAATGTAGGTCCACCCTGCCAATAAATTCACATGCAAACCACTAGTATTACTATCTAATGACAGTACAAAAAGAGTAGCAAGATAGTAGCAAACCATGTACCTTTGTAATGAACAGCTCATAGTGCCACCGATTGGATATAATGGTTTGGAAGAAAACATGCTCCTAATGTTGAACCATTTGGACTTTTTGTGTAGTTTCGCTAAAATTGAGCATCCGTGTTTGCATAGATATTGAAAGTGTGATTACTATAAAAGTTGCACTAGTTGAAGCATAGACTCACAAATATAAGCATTCCAATTTCTTAATGGGAAAATGTAGCAAGACTATTTCTAACCACCTGTTTGAAGGAATAAATAAGGCAACAACGGCTGATGTCAGGAAGGCATACATAGTTTTTCCTGAAAAATTGAACCATTCTTGACCTTTCCTCTTCTTTTAAGCATATTTTGATCAGTTCAACTAAAATAAAATGCCATCACTGCCTTGACAATTCAGTGACACTATACAAAAGGAAATGACTTAACATTACATCATGATGTCAGCTATGTAGTCGACAGGCATTAGAGACAAACATACAGACCTCCTCCGATAACGTAATGAAAATTAATTTTAACAAAGGTGTGACTAGCTTTACCGGGATAATTTGAGTGAACTCTACACCCTCTTTTCCTTAATATAAGATGTTTTTGCAGTTCAATTTAAAGTACCCAAACGTCTAGTATTTAGAAAAACAGGTAGTAGTTTTCTTGAGCACGTATGTGGGAAAGCGTGCCACACTTTATAAATGTCCATACGCTAATGCAACACCATTCGAATAATACAAATATACACTAATCCAGTGGCTAGTGTAACCGTAGAGTAGTTATTTTATTACATGGTACAGTACAATGGTTTTACTGAATAGATTTCCATAAGCTCTAGCACTGGAAGATTTCTATAAGAATTAACAATACAAAATGTAAAGGTAACAAGTTTCAGCATTGGTATACTAGCTGTGCAAGAGCATTAAACCAAATACAAAAGTCTGAAGGTAACTAGCATTATTAACTAATCACAGTATAAAAAATCTGAAGGTAGTAACAAGATTCATTGTTAGTATACTGGCTGTGCAACAGCATTAGAATGCCTTAGCTGAAAAATCTTTAATATATCCACAATCAATAGCTAACCCTGAAACAATCCAGTGACATTAAATGGCATTGATTAACTTTATCGGTGGCATTAGACTGAGTGCGGCATTAGTTAAATGTGGCATCACTTTAGTAGTAGCATTGCTTGACTTGACCGCCGGCGTTATACTAACAGCAAAAAAGTGGCAATAAGAGCATGGGAGGCCCATTTGGATAGTGGGCGCACCAGTACGATGTACCTCCATGGACGCATAGAGTGGTGAGGGAGGTATGGTTGCCCAGAGCAACAAATATCTAGGTAGTATATGTGGATTACGTCCCATTTTTGTTCTCTTTAGCCACCTTTTTCCTCTGTGAGGACAACAAACAAATCGACCTGTTCATTCTCTATTGCGTTGTCATGCCTTTCTACCCTTCTTCAACCAAGAGACACGAGACTCGTTCCTTAGCTACTGATTTTCCCCTTTTCAACCTAGATGCGGGTTTGATGCCTAGTCTCTTGGACAGTACAGTCTCCCTTCCTTTCCTTATTCAACCCAAACATGGATTAGTCTGCATGAAGTAGGGTTTCCTTTAATAGTGCAAGTTAAGGTTTTCGTCTGCGTGACCAATAGAGCAGAGGATAGCAAATTGGGAAGATCGTGGAGTGGAAAATGATCCACATGCAGCGACACGGCAGATGAAGCAATAGAACAAGGTTATGGTTCGAAAAGAGGTAGCATACCTGATGGTCAGCGGGAAGTGGCTTCGCTCGTGGTCGTCGTCCTGCGCACACACTACGGCAGCGAGCTTGGGGGCAGAAGCCATCCCGCGCGGGCGCTAGGTCTGAGAGGACGGCCTTGTCGTCAGTGCGTGACCTCGCTCACCGACGACGAGTGCGTCAATGCTGCATTTCCTTTTCTTCCTCGGCGGATCTGTGACCACCGATGAGGAGGAAGAGAGAGGCCGTCTTTTTTAGATCTGGAGAGAGGGTGATACTGTGAGAAGCAAGTGGGAAGCCCTTAGCTAGAAAGCGCTGAAGCTCCAGCCTATATATCTTTTTTATACTACTAGTACTAGAGGTGGAGTAGTGGTAGAGTAGTTTATATTTTCTCTTCATACAGTACCAGTTAATCGTGCTTCAAAACTGAACGGCACGCCATTAAAAAAATAAAGGTATATAACTAATGCGGCACCTCGGGCCAATGCGGCTAGATCGCATTTTGCACGAGAAATTACACACCATGTTTCGTTGACATGTGGTCCTGTTCCAACATGTCTGTGAGACGACGGCGAGTCCTTATGTACAATTTCTGAACAGACGTCTATGTAGGCCAGGGCGCCTCTTCGTGTACCGTGGCAACCGTCCACAGACTCTTCGCCTTTTCCCTCTTGATTTGGAACTGCTGTCACACGCTCTTCCTCCCTCCTCCATTTGCCTTCACCCTTCCTTCTGCCATTGTTCAATCGCCTTCTCCACGGAGGGAACAGGCCGGAAACGACCCCGTTATTCTTGCCCCAATCCGAAAGATGACATGGTGGAGGAACTCATTGATCGGTGCGACGTCGTCGCCTCGGCTAGCATGGCAGGTTCGTTCAAGACCATTCTCAACTCAACTAATAACATCATTACAACGAACCCAAGGGTCCATGAGCGGTTTGATCTACCCTATCTTCTTCACCGTGACCCTGGTCACTGGCACACGGACGACACAAGCCTCGCCTTGTGCAAGTTGATGCCGCTTGATAATGATACATGTGATGTTAAGATGCCATCGCTTGAGGGTAAGGCTTGGGCAGGTGCAAATGGTGATTGGGTTGTTTATATTGGGTACAACTACGAGTGGGAACTTGTGAATGTGTACACTCGTCACCGGGTTCCACTTCAAAAAATCTCAGACTGCCCAGAGGTTGAGCACACCGGTATCCTACGTACGTTCAACTACAATCATGGTGACTGTCGTCTACGGAAGATAGCAATTTGTCGAGTTCCCGACCGCTCTTGGGATTACACGAACTATGAAGTTGTTGCTATCTTCGACAAGCTTTTTGCCGTCCTTACTTCCACGCCTCTATGGATATTGCACAAAAATCAATTTATGTACACGGATGAGTACTGTGATGCAATTCAATATGAGGGTCTTGTGTTTGCTGCCACAACTCGTGGCACTGTTTTTGCATGGAATCCTTATGCTTTTGGTACATTTTTCTTCCACCGTAATTATAATTGTTTCATCCACATGCATGCGGGTTAGCTAGTTTCCCTTTACTAATTAAGCTTCTCGTGTTTCCAAGGTCCTGTGAACATTCCACCACCTATACTTGAAAAAATTTATAACCAAGGGGGAGATGACGATGATGATGATGATCACGAGCATGAGGACCCATATACTCAGTGGCGCCTGGCAACTTATTCCGATGGATCACCTCTTCTTGTCTGTATACAGGGCACTACTGATGTTACTAAGGAAGCAGGTGTTGTCTCCCATGGTCGCACTCTCTGGACCAATTCCAACATCCGTTGCAGGGTATTCGGGATGGATACTACTGTGCTAGCACCAACACCTTCTCCCTGGTTTAGCATTGATACTCCTGGAGGAAACTCGCTCTTCCTTGGACAAAACTATCCAATGATGGTGAAAGGCGATCCAGCTGTTGTTGACACAACGTTACCACCATTTATGAGAAGCAATTGTATCTATACCTCAGACATTGCTATGGTTCCCTACCATGGCTATCACAATATGCGTCCTGACATAGGCCGCTTCAGCCTGGATAATCAATCCTACGTTGGTCTCGACTTTGACAGTAGCTTCCCCTTCCCAGAGAATCACTTCTTGTTCAAAGCAAGCCTTTCCAAAGCCAATGAGTGGTTGAGCTGAAGTTCATTTCATTGCTTGTTATTTGTTGTGTGATGAAAACTTTAGTATTTATAATGTATCCTCGTTGTCGTTGTGGGTTGATGACCTGTTGTATGTAATAAAATGATATGCCTGTGACAAGTTACTAAATTTATGAATGGATTTCGAGTCGCTTCTCTGAGTGGGTGCTGCGACAAGGCAAAAAAATATTTTCCAAATACATAATTCTACGTGCATTGCAACAGGTTATCAGATGAGTCCAATCAACAATAGTACTACTATTTGTACTAGCTTCACATGCTTCACGCGTCGGGCGGGTGTTTTTACTGTAGCTGCGAATCCCACCATCCTAGGTCCTCGGATGAGTCCAGTAGAAATTGCATACTGATGTTTGGGTTCAAACTTTCAAAACTGCTGCACTATCTCTACGTCTACGTATACATAATACCACAAGTTTTAAACTTGAGACCAGCCACCCATCCTCACAAAGAACACTTTTTAACCTAGCACAGACTCTAGGAAATTTGGCCACAGTGTGAGGTGGGCCATATGTTAATGTGTTCGCTGTACGTAACCAGCACCTTGAATGCCCGATATATAGTAGGGTGGCATGGGCCAGAACAAGCATTCATGTCCAGGAGTACGGCACACGTTACCAGCACGACTTCCATCTAACACCATATTTCTTGGAGTTCGTGCTACAGCTATCTCTTCAACCTCCTCGTTTCTCTAACTCAGCCATCGCGCGACGGGAGAGGTGGGGGTTTGCCGATAGTCGGTTTCCCTAACTGCGGTCCCACTTGTAAGTCCAACTCCAACGCACGACCCCAAACAGACCTCCGTTTTTCCCGGATTCTGTTTGTTTGGGTAGGGCAAGGGGGTCGTGTCCGGGCCATTTCTCGGATGCAGTGGCCGTGCGCCCAACGCGCGGACGCATCCCGGCCGCATACATTTTTCTTTGCAAACACATATCATTTTTTCATCATTGATTTTTGGTACATGGAAATACATCACCAAAATTTGACTAGAAAAGCAAGACCAAAGAAAACAAGAACCACAAGAATACATTTTAGAAGATATCCAACTTCCATAACTGCTCCTGTAAGTTGGATTAGTGCCTTCTCGATGCATTCATTGTTGATCTGCGGAGGCTCGATCTTGCATGCTTCTTTCTTCTTCGAGTGTAAAGAAGTAGATGTTGCTTCCTTGCATCTAGTCTCATGTCTAGCCTATATTCTATCAACAAGTGCACTAGTCTCATCTCTAGCCTCTATGCTAGCTAGAAGTGCTAGAACATCTACTAATTTGCGTTCTATCAATATATCGACGTACTCTTCTTCCCAATACCAAAACTTGCATCCATTCTACACAATAAAATTTTAAGTTAGCACAACTAGTCTAATCCGAGAGCACAACCGAAGCTAAAGTAGCACGTACCCCATCGGTTGAGCACTTGATGAACAACCATTCGGGATGTTTCGGCGTTGTAGACACGTGGCGCAAGACCTTCTTTGGGCAGTCGTCGCACGTAATGAGTGGCAACGGTGCGCCGACTAGCTTTTGGGCCAGCACCGAGCCCGGCCGACCGACCTTCATGTATCTCTCGGCGGACCGCCGACGGTGTAGATCCGAGCGGCTAGAGGAGGAGTCAGTACCTTCATGCAGCCTTGCGGCCTTGCCGGGGCCTTCCGGCCCGGTGCCCGCCAGTCCATGGCGCGACACGGCCTCCCACAGCCGGGCGAGATCAAGCCCGATCGGGTCCGCTCCAAATCCGGCCGTCGGGTGCGCAAAACATGTAGTCGTGGTTGGGTAGCTCTGGGGCGTCGAGGCAAAGGGGGCTGAGCGAGCGCGCATCCAAGCTCCATGCACTGGAGTTGGCCTAGCGGCATGGCGAGCCAACCGTGTGGGCGTGCGAAGTGGCTTCACTCGTGTGGGGGATGGAAGCCATCCCGCGCGGGTGCTAGGTCTGACAGGACGGCCTTGTCGTCAGTGTGTGACCTCTGTGGAGACCGTCCGCTCCCCACTAGCCTCTTCGTTGACATGTCGTCCCGTTCCAACAAGTCAGTGAGACGACGGCGAGTCCTTTTGTACAATTTCCGAACGGACGTCGATGTAGGCCGGGGCGCCTCTTCGTGTACCGTGGCAACCGTCCACCGACTCTTCGCCTTTCCTCTCGATTTGGAACTGCTGTCGCACGCTCTTCCTCCCTCCTCCATTTTCCTTCACCCTTCCTTCTACCATTTTTCAATCGTCTTCTCCATTGAGGGAAAAGGCCGGAAATGACCCCGTTATTCTTGCCCTGATCTGAATGATGGCGTGGTGGAGGAACTCATTGATCAGTGCGACGTCATCACCTTGGCTAGCATGGCAGGTTCGTTCAAGACCATTCTCGACCTAACTAATAACATTATTACAACGAACCCAAGGGTCCAGGAGCGGTTTGATCTCCCCTATCTTCTTCACCATGACCCTGCTGACTGGCGCGCGGACGACGGAGGCCTCGCCTTGTGCAAGTTGGTGCCGCTTGATAATGATACGTGTGATGTTAAGATGCCATCGCTTGAGGGTAAGGCTTGGGCAGGTGCAAATAGAGATTGGGTTGTTTATATTGGGTACAACTGCGAGTGGGAACTTGTGAATGTCTACACTCGTCACCGGGTTCCACTTCCAAAAATCTCAGACTGCCCAGAGATTGAGCACAGCAGTATTCTATGTACGTTCAACTACGATCATGGTGACTGTCATCTACGGAAGATAGCAATTTGTCGAGTTCCCGACCGCTCTTGGGATTACACGAACTATGAAGTTGTTGCTATCTTCGACAAGCTTGTTGCATTCCTTCATAGTTCGACTGGATGGATATTGCTCAAAACTCATTTTCTATACACAGATGTGTACTGTGATGCAATTCAAGAAGAGGGTCTTGTGTTTGCTGCCGCCACTCGTGGCACTGTTTTTGCATGGAATCCTTATGCTTTCGGTACGTTTGTCTTCCACCATAATTATAATTGTTTCATCCACATGCATGCGGGTTAGCTAGTTTCCCTTTACTAATTAACCTTCTTGTGTTTCCAAGGTCCTGTGAACATTCCACCACCTATACATTAATTTTTTCATAACCAATTGGGAGATGAGGATGATGATGATCACGAGCATGAGGACCCATATACTCATGATAACCACCTATACATTAATTTTTTCCAAGGTCCTGGCAACTTATTTTGATGGATCACCTCTTGTCTGTATACAGGGCTCTGTTGATGTTACTAAGGAAGTAGGTGTTGTCTCCCATGGTCGCACTCTCCGGACCTATGCCAACATTCGTTGCAGGGTATTCGGGATGGACACCACTGTGCTAGCGCCAACACCTTCTCCCTGGTTTAGTGTTGATACTCTTGGAGGAAAATCGCTCTTCTTTGAACAAAACTATCCAATCATGGTGAACGGCGATCCAGCTACTGTTGACACAACGTTACTACCATTTATGAGAAGCAACTATATCTATACCTCGAACATTGCTATGCTTCCCTACCATGGCTATCACAATATGGGTCATGAAATAGGCCGCTTCAGCCTGGATGATCAGTCCTGCGTTGGTCTCGAGATTGATAGTAGCTGGCCCTTCCGAGACAAACTCTTCTGGTTCAAAGCAAGCGTTTCCAACACCGAGGATTGGTTGAGCTGAAGTTCATTTCATTGCTTGTTATTTGTTGTGTGATGAAAACTTTAGTATTTACTAGAATGTTTTGTTGGAACTAATCTATAATCCAACATGTACCCTCGTTGTCGTTTTGTGTTGATAACTTGTTGTATGTAATGAATGGTACATTTGCATATGCATGTCATAAACTCAATTTATAAATGGTTTTCGACTCACTTCTTGGAGTGTTAGTGTCGTAGTAGTATAGCCAGCATCCATAGTAGTATGAAGTTGCCACGTCACATTGAGCCAACCAATAGTTAGTTCTAGTTAGATCAACTAGAGCTAGGCGTTGCACGGAGGCCGAGAAATATGGTGATAGCATGACTGCGTGAGGTGGGCTTGTACGTAGTATGATGTAGGCACAAGGCTTGCCGGGTTTCCTACTCCTCCGGTCTAAATGTGGAGAAGATTTGGTCTAGTTCTTCCTCCTTTTGCCGACACGTGGGACATCCAGCATCCAGATCGTGTCATGCAAGAAAATGGAGTGGTAATTGAAGCCACGTGATGTGCATCTTGGGTTAAATAGAATCTTACTACTCTTGAGTAACTCCAAAAGCGGCCACCGAAGATCTTTATTGGATTTGTTTTTCATCACCAGCACGTCGAGGTGAAAGATGCGCAGGTTCAGTGGGTTCTCTTGCGTTTTCACTGACATGTGGGACCGCATGTGAGCAAACAGACGATGGGCTTCGTAAGCAGACATAACCTTGTGTGCCGTAGTTTTTATGGTACCTTGTCCCCGTTTGGGACCGTTTATGTTTTGCCACGACGGTGGTTGTTGATGCCTTTGGTAGGCACGGGGCCACCTAGGACTTAGCACAGTGGGGAGTAAGTCGGAGTGGCCGGGAGAGTGTCATGGCAATGGAGGGGTTCCGTCGGAATGCCGTTGGTCCACCCGAATAGGAGTGCGAGGCCATGGATTCTGTGGTGTGGGTACAGTGCGCTACCTCTGTAGAGTGTATTTAATCTATCGATAGCCGCGTCCTCGGTTACGGACACAACTCGGAAGGAGGTCACACCATGGGTCAACGTTTAAATAATCATGCACACTAATGTTAATAACATGGCACGGTTGGAAAGATGATGGTTGAGAAACTATGTTGATGATGGAAACCAAAGTGTTGATCCGTTTGTGATCCGAGAAAGATCACCGTTTGGTTACGAGGTAACCCGTTTGGAGAGACCAAAGTGTTGGTCCATTTGTGATCCTAGAAAGATCACCGTTTGGTTATGAGGTAACCCGTTTGGAGAGACCAAAGTGTTGGTCCATTTGTGATCCGAGAAAGATCACCATTTGGTTATGAGGTAACCCGTTTGGTAAGCAAGTCCGAGGGACTTGAGGCACGAGATCATGTTCACTGCATCCCTAGTACGATTTTGCATTGATGATAATTTGATTGATATCATGATATTGTTTGTCATTATGTTTATGCTTGTTGTGAGCTTGCAAGTACATTCAATGTACAGGCCTAGCATGTCATGCCAGATTTCAGGAAAGTCTCGTTGGATCGGAGTGCTGTCCGAGTCTAGATCATGTCCACATTGGTGTCCCTGTGCTATGCAGTCCCGCTTCATCGTCGTTCCACTGCCGCGTAGTTGTCGTGATCGAGGCCCCTTTATGTTCACTAAATAATGTACATATTGTGCAGCCGCACTGTGTGTGCCGCTTGGCCTCGCAACTTGATCTAATGTCGAACTATGTTCCACTAGTATCAATAAAGCGGTTGTTTTCTGTACCAAGATGTTGTGTGTTGCCAGAAGACATGGTCTTTGGGCTGGCAATGCAAGGTAAACCGGCTGCTCTGAGCCGAGGTGCCACAACGCTTGGTATCAGAGCCACGCTGACTGTAGGACACGCTAGCCTACCGACGTGCTAACTGGACGTTAGTAGAGTAGAATTTGTGTGTTGGTAGTGTTTTTAGCTGATTGTTGCATGCATGCACTCGTTCTATTTTTATTCTAACCAACTAATGGTTGTGAGGGCAGATGACTCCGGTGTTGTATCCATGTCAGTTGCAGCTGATGCCATACACGTTGCCGCGTCTTCTTCGTATCGTGTGGCGTTGACTGTACCCTCACGGGGACGACCCAGCATATCGGTTGTACCGGGAGCATCTAGCTGACTCCGTCTATGAGTATCACGCCGTGGTTATTCTGCGCACCAGTTCATCCACAAGCTCTTACACTCGTACCTCTCGGAGCGGTTATGCATCCACCGCCGCTTAGGCCGTCCAGTATGCTGCATTCGAGATTCTTGTTGAGTTACGCTATACAGAGGCTCGGATGCAGAACCACCCAGGTTTTTGCTTCTACCCATCTTTGCACGACGATGGTCGTGTTCGCTTTCATTCCGCTGATCCGGCATCTGATAGTGACACTAGCCATCTTTCTCGATATATCATTGCTAGTTACCTTCTGATTCACAAGTTAGCTCGAGAGCTGAATTGGGCTCGTTCTGCTTTAGCCGCCGCTAGATCCAACCCCACTCCACCTTCTATGGGATTTACTCCCTATATTGTGCCCAGTTCTAGCTTGCCTATTTCCCCGGTTACTCCTCCGAGTAGCTCGGGCACATCGACTGTGAACCCACACAGTGCTCCTGCTGAGTCGGTGTCTCTTCTTGCTACCCCCGCAGCTCCAATGATCCCTTCTCATCCCGCACCTACCCCTAAGAGAGAGCCCTCGAGGCAGCATCGTCGTGTTACCTTTAACCCGGAGGTCTCAGTTGGCGTCGTTAGTTCAGGATCCGAGTCCTCTTCAGGAGAGGACCCAGCAGGACCAGCAGAGCACTAGAGCGTTCGAGTAACCGCAGTTGTCATGTTGATGTACGGATGTAGTCGTACGAGTTATGATGTTTCGTTTCATGTATGAGAGTAGTCGAACTGATCATGGTGTTTATCTTTCATGTATGAATCTATGTATAGTTATGTTGGAATTTTTTTTATTTTTCGCCATGTTTTCTTCGATATTCCATTTTTTCGGGTTTTGTCGTTGGATTTTCCCCACTATTTTGGATGATTGCTCATCGCGGTTGTGTTACTTTGGGAAAAACAAATAATAGGATGGTGCGGGGAGGCAACAGCTGTAAAGCTTGTGAGGATGTCCCTGTTCGCCATCAGCACGACAGGCAGGGCATTCCCCCGAGCCGTATGATCCAGCACCGCCTCCACCGCCACATCCGCCCTCCACCGAGCAAATTTTATGCATGTTTCAGGAAAGAAGGAATAATGATCTGGTTGAATTATTAAGAAGTGTACAAGCTTTGGTCGGGCAGAATGGAAATCAGAACGGTCACCACTCCAAACTGTCAGATTTTCAGAGAACCAAGCCTCCTAGCTTCAGTCAAGTTATTGATCCCTTGGAGGCAGACGATTGGTTACGAACTATTGAGAAAAAGCTTGAGATTGCTCGTACTGAAGAAGATGACAAGGTTCCGTTTGCTACGCATTATCTCGAAGGGGCTGCCGCTATATGGTGGGATAATTGCGAAAGCCATGTGGCATGTTGATGAAGAAATCACTTGGAAAAAATTCAAGGACCATTTCCGCAAATACCATATTCCTGCTGGTATTATGAAGGTCAAGCAGCATGAATTCCTCGCGCTCATCCAGGGAAGCCAGCCTGTTACTGAGTATCTGCATAAGTTCAATCATTTGGCCCACTATTCCCTCTAAGATGTGACCACAGAAGAAAGAAAGATTGACAGATTTCTTGGAGGATTAAACCAGCACCTCCGGTGCACACTCAGTATGTTTGATTTGCCAGACTTCCAAACTCTGGTAAACAAGGCCCACATTGCTGAAATAGAGCACAAGCTTGTACATGACAACAAGTCTACCAATAATGATCAGAAGCGCAAGTTTGAGCCTAGGAAGGATGGTCAGCCAGTGCAAAAGGCTCGTACTTTGCAGCACACTCAAGTTGAGTATAAGCCCAATTGGCAGCAGAATGTTAACAAAACCACTACCCAAGTCAAGAATGTCGTAACCAAGCCGGTGCGAGAAGAATGTCAGCGCAACAATTCCTGTTTTAGTTGTGGGCAAACCGGACATTATGCCAAACAGTGTCCCAAGAACGGCAAGGCAAATGCTCCATTCAGGCCACAAGTCAACCATATGGGGCCATACCCTGTCCAGCAAACCATCACAGGGCAAGTTCATCACCTCTCCGCAGACGAAGCCCAAGAGAACCCCGAAGTCATCATTGGTATGTTTCCTGTAAATAACATACCTGCAATAATTTTATTTGACTCCGGGGCTTCTCATTCTTTTATTTCACGGAGTTTTGATGCCCAAAACAAATTTCCTTGTTCGATTTTGAGAAAGAATATGCTGGTACAATCCCCGGGATCCATGCCTAGAAGCAATCTGGTCTGCCATAATTTGGAAATTGATATCAACGGAGTCCGTTTTCCAACTTCCTTGATAGTCATCGAATCTGCCAAGTTGGACATTATTTTGGGGATGAATTGGTTAACCCAATACCAAGTATGCATTAACTGCGCGACCCGAGAAGTCACCTTGACAAGTCAGGAAGGACAGACTACACAATTCTATGCCCGTAGAAGCATACCCAAGAAAGAAATGGTCTTCGCCGCTGTGGCTGAAGAATTGGGATTAATTCCTGTGGTCAGTGAGTTTCCCAACGTATTCCCAGAAGAATTGCCAGGAATGTCGCCAGACCGAGAGCTTGAGTTTGCAATTGATCTTGTGCCCGGGACCACACTGTTATACAAGAAGTATTATCGGATGCCTTCGCCAGAATTAGTGGAGTTAAAGAAACAGCTTGATGAGATGCTCCAGAAAGGTTATATCCGTCCAAGCTCTTCACCATGGGGATCACCCACTATATTCGTGGACAAGAAAGATGGTAGTCTCTGTATGTGTGTGGATTACCGTTAGCTGAATGATGTCACCATTAAGAACAAATGTCCACTGCCCAGGATTGATGATTTATTTGATCAACTCAGTGGGGCAAAAGTATTCTCCAAAATTGATTTAAGGACTAGATACCATCAACTCAAGATCAAAAACGAAGATATTCCTAAGACCGCGTTCACTACCCGATACGGTCTTTATGAATACACCGGTATGTCCTTCGGCCTCACCAATGCCCCTGCTTTCTTCATGCACATGATGAACAAAGTATTCATGTATTTCCTGGATAAATTTGTAGTGGTCTTCATCGATGATATCCTTATATACTCAAAAAGTGAAGAAGAGCACAAGGGACACCTGAGAGCTGTCTTACAAAGACTCCGTGACCATCAGCTCTACGCCAAATTCAGTAAATGCAAGTTTTGGCTCAAGCAAGTTAGATTCCTCGGACATGTGTTGTCAGCAGAAGGTATAGCCGTTGATCCAAGTAAGGTCAAGGACGTGCTTGATTGGATGGCACCCACGACAGTATCCCAAATCCGGTGTTCCCTTGGATTAGCCGGGCACTACCGTCGTTTCATTGAAGGTTTCTCTAAGATTGCCAAGCTAATGACAGAGCTTCTCAAGAAAGATAATAAATTTGAATGGACTGAGGCCTGTGAGAAAAGTTTCAATGAGCTAAAAATCAGACTGACAACAACACATGTGTTGACTCTTCCGGACATCTACCGCAACTTTGATGTGTACTGCGATGCCTCCAGGCAAGGTCTTGGACGTGTACTCATGCAAGATGGCAAGGTTGTAGCATACGCATCTCGGCAGCTACGGCCCCATGAAGGCAATTTTCCTACTCATGATTTGGAATTCGCCGCGGTTGTTCATGCTCTAAAAATTTGGAGACACTACCTCATTGGAAAAAGGTGTCAAATATTTACCGACCACAAAAGTCTCAAGTATATATTTACTCAGCCAGACTTAAACCTCCGCCAACGAAGATGGCTCGAATTGGTCAAGGATTATGATCTTGGAATTAATTATCCTCCGAGTAAGGCCAACGTGGTCGCCGATGCACTCAGCTGCAAGCTCGCCAGTCTAAATACCATGATGGAATCCTTGCCTCCCGAACTTCAGGAAGAGATCATTCAGCTCAATTTGGTCATTATTGATACTGGTCTTGCTAATACGATGGAAGTTACTCCTACCCTCGAGGATGAGATCCGCAAGGTCCAGTCAGTTGACCCAATGCTACAAAAATATATCAAGTGTATGTCAGAAGGCCAGACACAAGATTTCTCTAAGGATCAGCAAGGTACACTAAGGCTCCATGGAAGGATTTGTGTACCGAATCAAGCAGACTTAAGAAAGAAGATATTGGCAGAGGCACACGAATCTTCATATTCCATTCACCCCAGAGGTACCAAAATGTATGACGACCTTCGGTAGATATTCTGGAGGGATGGGATGAAGAGAGGCATCGCCTATTTTGTGGCTTGTTGCGACATATGCAACAAAGTGAAGGCAGAACACCAGAAACCCGCCGGACTCCTCCAACCTTTACCCATTCCACAATGGAAATGGGATGATGTCTGTATGGATTTTATCACGGGACTACCAAAGACTCATCGAGACAATGATGTAGTATGGGTCATGGTGGACACATTGACCAAGGTAACTCACTTTATTCCCATCAGAACCACCTACCGAGCCGATCAGCTCACGCAATTGTATGTGTCCAGAATAGTCAGTCTACATGGAGTACCCAAAACGATCACTTCCGACAGGGGGTCACTTTTTACCTCAGCTTTCTGGTCATGGCTCCATCAAGCTCTAGGGACCGCACTGAAGTACAGTACAACTTATCACCCTCAGACAGATGGACAGACTGAACGTGTAAATCAAATACTCGAAGATATGCTTCGAGCATGTGCTTTGGCCCAAGGACCTAAGTGGGAAGATTGTCTGTCGTATGCCGAGTTCTCCTACAACAACAGCTTCCAGACCAGCCTAAAGATGTCACCTTATTAAGCTTTGTATGGCCACAAGTGCCACACTCCGCTAAATTGGTCTCAAACCGGAGAGAGACGTATTTTCGGAACTGATCTCATGATGGAAGCTGAAAAGCAAGTCAAGGAAATCCGAGATAGATTGCAATTGGCTAAATCCCGACAAAAGAGTTATTATGATGTAAACACTGACAGATCAGTTTTGAGCCCGGAGAGCATGTGTACCTCCGAGTCACTCCTATGAAAGGAGTCAAAAGGTTTCAGACTCGCGGAAAATTAGCACCCAGGTATATTGGTCCATTCCCAGTTATGTCCAAAGTGGGTACTATTGCATATCAGTTGGAATTGCCCCCGGAATTGTTAGAAGTGCACAATGTGTTCCATGTCTCACAGCTAAGATGATGTATGCCGACTCCAGAGAAAAAGACCGATATGTCAGAATTAGAATTGGCTAAGGATTTAACATATGAGGAGAAACCGTTCAGAATCTGGGATGAGATGGATAGGATCATTCGCAGTAAAACGGGAAAGTTTTATAAGGTTCAGTAGGAGCATCACCCAGAGGAAGAGGCAACTTGGGAACGAGAGGAATTTCTTAAGGCAACCTATCCAGAATTGTTTTCCCGAGCAACCGTATCTCGAGGACGAGATTCATCCTAAGTGGGGGAGGTTTGTGACAACCTGGTTTTTGCCCCCACTTCTTTTTCTGATTTTTGATTTGTCTTTTATTTGAATTTGGGTTTTTGGGTCATTTCAGTTGGACTTAAACACTTGAGCATAACCTTGATGTTCACCCAAGTGGCTCACCTCTCCCCAAGCCATCATTTCTTCTCTGGTTAATCCCAAAATAATCTTAGGAATATTTTTCTTAAATGAAAAATATTCATTTCCTCCTCTAAAACCCTAATCAGCAACATGTGCTCCAAAGCGACCCCCATTTTTCTTGCCCCCAAAATCTGTGAAAATTCCCAAATACTCTTGGAACCCTAGGGCACCTCCCTCAGCAAAAATATTGCATCACTTTTTGGAATATTTTTGCTACAGAAAATCGTTTTTGTTCTAGTCATAAAAGCCAGTTTCTACAGCAAGTACCATTTTCCTCGATCCAATGAGGCTGATTTTTCTTGAGCATCATTACCCTCCTAAGAAACTGCTAACCACCAAAAATCATTGCCAAACTCTCTCTAGTTTGGTCACAGTCAGCTCCACAAGTTTCTGACCAGAAACATAACAGGAAGAAACCGACTACCACAGTGCACCTGTGGTCAACTCGAACCCATGGAGTGACTCAGCTCATCAAGAACAAAATGCCAGACATGAATTTATGGCAAGCCGTGGCCCTATGCCAGAGTTCGTGTTGTGACCACGCGTGTGCACGATGCCAACGTGCTAGTCGACGCGCTCTGGCTACCGACGCGCGCTCTGTTAGCGCGTGCTCGCTGCCCCGGCTGTCGCACCTTGCCAAACCGCGCCCCCATCCTCGTCTCCACCTCCTTAAGTCCGCCCTGGCGCTCGCCGACGCTGGAGCTCGCCGCAGCAAGCACGGGCACGGAGCAGCCAAGCCAACAGTGCACCCGTGCCCCTGTGCTCGCCGGGTACCACGCTCATGTGCTCGTCGCTGCCCGCCCATAGTTCCCGCGTGATCCCCGGTGCCTTCTCCCCCTCTCATTGACGCCATCCGTCGCCGAGCGCCACTCTAGAGAGCTCAAGTGAGCTGTCGATCCCCGCCCCAGCCTCGCCTATAAATAGAGCCCTCCCGAGCTCATTTCTCTCCACTCACAGACTCATCACACCTCCACAACACCGTAGGAAACCACAGCCCGGCCGGGCAGGCCTCTGGCCGCCGGCCCCACCCCGAGCTCGCCGGCGATCCCCGTCCTCTGCCGCCTCCCTCTCCAGAGCCGCTTGAGCTCCTCTGACTTCCCCAGCATGTCCGTGGTGGTCCTCTGGTGCGTGCTGGTGCCGTTGGAGCTACTAGCCCGGCCCGGCCTTGCCGGAATCGCCATCTCCGACAAGCCCCGCCCGCCGCCGCTGGAGAGCCTCGTCCCGACCCCGTCTAGCCACCCTAGCCACGCTACGGGTACGGTCAGGTGCGTCTCGATCTCGTCTCCAATCCTATCCCTCTGGATCTGGCCAAGGAGCCCTCCTCGTCCGCGTGAGCTCCGGCGAAGCCTCGCCATGCTCTGTTTCTCTCTCTCCCCCTTCGATCTGACCACTAGGGCCCGCTGTCAGCCACTCAGGCCGTGCCCGAAGCGGTGTGAGTGGTGGCGCCCCGTGGGTTTACGTCTTCGACGTCACCCCCTCCCCAGTTTCTGTTTTATTCAAATTTAATTCAAATATCCAGAGAACTTCAAATAGGCACAACTTTTTAACCTAAAGTCCAAATGAAGTGATTCTTTTTTGCATTGTGTTCTTTATGAAAAGATCTAGCATCTCACCAAAAATGAGATTTTTCTCTGCTGTCTAGATTTTCTGGTGATTTTCAGAGTGTTTCTTGATATTTTCTTTTGTGCTTTTAATTATTTTCACAAGGTGAAGCTTGTCTGAGGATCACTAGGAGGAGTGTGAACCTTATCTGCACAAAGGCAAGTCACACAACATTTTCATGGTGCCATTTCAATATTTGTGATTTTTCCAACTTGAAAAATGATTTAGTTAATGAATTTAAATCACTTGATTACATATTTAATTCTATGGAATGCTTGATTTGCTTTGTATATTTAGTTTACAGTAGTTTGAGACTAACCAAATTAGTTTAAGTCAGTAGAAGTAAGATTTGGTTATGAAGAAATAAAATGACTATGGAAAAAGTTAGTTGGTTAATATTTCTTAAGTGAGAAAATGAATTATCTTAAGTTAATATCATGGTTAAGTTTGCTGAATAATAATAACCAGAGAAGTGGTATGAGTTGTTGAGCATTATGGTTAGTACTTGATGAGGTTGACCCATTTATTTCCGATGATATGTGATGCATATTGTAAGGTTGCATTTTCATGGCATATCATGACACCGGTTATTTTTACTTTGAGTTAAACCTGATAATAACTCAACTTGAACATATTGTTGATCAGGTCATGGTGCCACTGAATCTAGTTTTTCCAAGTGCAACCACATTTGCCTTTATGGGAAGGCCTTTTTTCGGTCCGTTGTCATGCCTCTGGTCGGTGCCTCCAACGAGGGAAGGTTATGGGCGTGCATTACCCTGGCCCGGTAAGCAGACATAATCTTGTGTGGCCGTAGTTGCTATGGTACCTTTTCCCCGTTTGGGACTGTTTATGTTTGCCACGATGGTGGCCGTTTTGCCACGACGATGGCCGTTGATGCCTTTGGTAGGCACGGGGCCACCTTGGACTTAGCCAAGTGGGGAGTAAGTCGGAGTGGCCGGGAGAGTGTCATGGCAATGGAGGGGTTCCGTTGGAATGTCGTTGGTCCATCCGAATGGGAGTGCGAGGCCATGGATTCTGTTGTGTGGGTACAGTGTGCTACCTCTATAGAGTGTATTTAAGCTATCGATAGTCGCGTCCTCGGTTACGGACACAACTCGGAAGTAGGTCACACCATGGGTCAATGTTTAAATAATCATGCACACTAATGTTAATAACATGGCACTGCTGGAAAGATGATGGTTGACAAACTATGTTGATGATGGAGACCAAAGTGTTGGTCCGTTTGTGATCCGAGAAAGATCACCGTTTGGTTACGAGGTAACCCGTTTGGAGAGACCAAAGTGTTGGTCCGTTTGTGATCCAAGAAAGATCACTGTTTGGTTACGAGGTAACCCATTTGGAGAGACCAAAGTGTTGGTCCGTTTGAGATCCGAGAAAGATCAAGGTAACTCACTTTATTCCCATCAGAACCACCTACCGAGCCGATCAGCTCACGCAATTGTATGTGTCCAGAATAGTCAGTCTACATGGAGTACCCAAAACGATCACTTCCGACAGGGGGTCACTTTTTACCTCAGCTTTCTGGTCATGGCTCCATCAAGCTCTAGGGACCGCACTAAAGTACAGTACAACTTATCACCCTCAGACAGATGGACAGACTGAACGTGTAAATCAAATACTCGAAGATATGCTTCGAGCATGTGCTTTGGCCCAAGGACCTAAGTGGGAAGATTGTCTGTCGTATGCCGCGTTCTCCTACAACAACAGCTTCCAGACCAGCCTAAAGATGTCACCTTATTAAGCTTTGTATGGCCACAAGTGCCACACTCCGCTAAATTGGTCTCAAACCGGAGAGAGACGTATTTTCGGAACTGATCTCATGATGGAAGCTGAAAAGCAAGTCAAGGAAATCCGAGATAGATTGCAATTGGCTAAATCCCGACAAAAGAGTTATTATGATGCAAAACACTGACAGATCAGTTTTGAGCCCGGAGAGCATGTGTACCTCCGAGTCACTCCTATGAAAGGAGTCAAAAGGTTTCAGACTCGCGGAAAATTAGCACCCAGGTATATTGGTCCATTCCCAGTTATGTCCAAAGTGGGTACTATTGCATAACAGTTGGAATTGCCCCCGGAATTGTTAGAAGTGCACAATGTGTTCCATGTCTCACAGCTAAGATGATGTATGCCGACTCCAGAGAAAAAGACCGATATGTCAGAATTAGAATTGGCTAAGGATTTAACATATGAGGAGAAACCGTTCAGAATCTGGGATGAGATGGATAGGATCATTCGCAGTAAAACGGGAAAGTTTTATAAGGTTCAGTAGGAGCATCACCCAGAGGAAGAGGCAACTTGGGAACGAGAGGAATTTCTTAAGGCAACCTATCCAGAATTGTTTTCCCGAGCAACCGTATCTCGAGGACGAGATTCATCCTAAGTGGGGGAGGTTTGTGACAACCTGGTTTTTGCCCCCACTTCTTTTTCTGATTTTTGATTTGTCTTTTATTTGAATTTGGGTTTTTGGGTCATTTCAGTTGGACTTAAACACTTGAGCATAACCTTGATGTTCACCCAAGTGGCTCACCTCTCCCCAAGCCATCATTTCTTCTCTGGTTAATCCCAAAATAATCTTAGGAATATTTTTCTTAAATGAAAAATATTCATTTCCTCCTCTAAAACCCTAATCAGCAACATGTGCTCCAAAGCGACCCCCATTTTTCTTGCCCCCAAAATCTGTGAAAATTCCCAAATACTCTTGGAACCCTAGGGCACCTCCCTCAGCAAAAATATTGCATCACTTTTTGGAATATTTTTGCTACAGAAAATCGTTTTTGTTCTAGTCATAAAAGCCAGTTTCTACAGCAAGTACCATTTTCCTTGATCCAATGAGGCTGATTTTTCTTGAGCATCATTACCCTCCTAAGAAACTGCTAACCACCAAAAATCATTGCCAAACTCTCTCTAGTTTGGTCACAGTCAGCTCCACAAGTTTCTGACCAGAAACATAACAGGAAGAAACCGACTACCACAGTGCACCTGTGGTCAACTCGAACCCATGGAGTGACTCAGCTCATCAAGAACAAAATGCCAGACATGAATTTATGGCAAGCCGTGGCCCTATGCCAGAGTTCGTGTTGTGACCACGCGTGTGCACGATGCCAACGTGCTAGTCGACGCGCTCTGGCTACCGACGCGCGCTCTGTTAGCGCGTGCTCGCTGTCCCGGCTGTCGCACCTTGCCAAACCGCGCCCCCATCCTCGTCTCCACCTCCTTAAGTCCGCCCTGGCGCTCGCCGACGCTGGAGCTCGCCGCAGCAAGCACGGGCACGGAGCAGCCAAGCCAACAGTGCACCCGTGCCCCTGTGCTCGCCGGGTACCACGCTCATGTGCTCGTCGCTGCCCGCCCATAGTTCCCGCGTGATCCCCGGTGCCTTCTCCCCCTCTCACTGACGCCATCCGTCGCCGAGCGCCACTCTAGAGAGCTCCAGTGAGCTGTCGATCCCCGCCCCAGCCTCGCCTATAAATAGAGCCCTCCCGAGCTCATTTCTCTCCACTCACAGACTCATCACACCTCCACAACACCGTAGGAAACCACAGCCCGGCCGGGCAGGCCTCTGGCCGCCGGCCCCACCCCGAGCTCGCCGGCGATCCCCGTCCTCTGCCGCCTCCCTCTCCAGAGCCGCTTGAGCTCCTCTGACTTCCCCAGCATGTCCGTGGTGGTCCTCTGGTGCGTGCTGGTGCCGTTGGAGCTACTAGCCCGGCCCGGCCTTGCCGGAATCGCCATCTCCGACAAGCCCCGCCCGCCGCCGCTGGAGAGCCTCGTCCCGACCCCGTCTAGCCACCCCTAGCCACGCTACGGGTACGGTCAGGTGCGTCTCGATCTCCTCTCCAATCCTATCCCTCTGGATCTGGCCAAGGAGCCCTCCTCGTCCGCGTGAGCTCCGGCGAAGCCTCGCCATGCTCTGTTTCTCTCTCTCCCCCTTCGATCTGACCACTAGGGCCCGCTGTCAGCCACTCAGGCCGTGCCCGAAGCGGTGTGAGTGGTGGCGCCCCGTGGGTTTACGTCTTCGACGTCACCCCCTCCCCAGTTTCTGTTTTATTCAAATTTAATTCAAATATCCAGAGAACTTCAAATAGGCACAACTTTTTAACCTAAAGTCCAAATGAAGTGATTCTTTTTTGCATTGTGTTCTTTATGAAAAGATCTAGCATCTCACCAAAAATGAGATTTTTCTCTGCTGTCTAGATTTTCTGGTGATTTTCAGAGTGTTTCTTGATATTTTCTTTTGTGCTTTTAATTATTTTCACAAGGTGAAGCTTGTCTGAGGATCACTAGGAGGAGTGTGAACCTTATCTGCACAAAGGCAAGTCACAACAACATTTTCATGGTGCCATTTCAATATTTGTGATTTTTCCAACTTGAAAAATGATTTAGTTAATGAATTAAAATCACTTGATTACATATTTAATTCTATGGAATGCTTGATTTGCTTTGTATATTTAGTTTACAGTAGTTTGAGACTAACCAAATTAGTTTAAGTCAGTAGAAGTAAGATTTGGTTATGAAGAAATAAAATGACTATGGAAAAAGTTAGTTGGTTAATATTTCTTAAGTGAGAAAATGAATTATCTTAAGTTAATATCGTGGTTAAGTTTGCTGAATAATAATAACCAGAGAAGTGGTATGAGTTGTTGAGGATTATGGTTAGTACTTGATGAGGTTGACCCATTTATTTCCGATGATATGTGATGCATATTGTAAGGTTGCATTTTCATGGCATATCATGACACCGGTTATTTTTACTTTGAGTTAAACCTGATAATAACTCAACTTGAACATATTGTTGATCAGGTCATGGTGCCACTGAATCTAGTTTTTCCAAGTGCAACCACATTTGCCTTTATGGGAAGGCCTTTTTTCGGTCCGTTGTCATGCCTCTGGTCGGTGCCTCCAACGAGGGAAGGTTATGGGCGTGCATTACCCTGGCCCGGTAAGCAGACATAATCTTGTGTGGCCGTAGTTGCTATGGTACCTTTTCCCCGTTTGGGACTGTTTATGTTTTGCCACGATGGTGGCCGTTTTGCCACGACGATGGCCGTTGATGCCTTTGGTAGGCACGGGGCCACCTTGGACTTAGCCAAGTGGGGAGTAAGTCGGAGTGGCCGGGAGAGTGTCATGGCAATGGAGGGGTTCCGTTGGAATGTCGTTGGTCCATCCGAATGGGAGTGCGAGGCCATGGATTCTGTTGTGTGGGTACAGTGTGCTACCTCTATAGAGTGTATTTAAGCTATCGATAGTCGCGTCCTCGGTTACGGACACAACTCGGAAGTAGGTCACACCATGGGTCAATGTTTAAATAATCATGCACACTAATGTTAATAACATGGCACTGCTGGAAAGATGATGGTTGACAAACTATGTTGATGATGGAGACCAAAGTGTTGGTCCGTTTGTGATCCGAGAAAGATCACCGTTTGGTTACGAGGTAACCCGTTTGGAGAGACCAAAGTGTTGGTCCGTTTGTGATCCAAGAAAGATCACTGTTTGGTTACGAGGTAACCCGTTTGGAGAGACCAAAGTGTTGGTCCGTTTGAGATCCGAGAAAGATCAAGGTAACTCACTTTATTCCCATAAGAACCACCTACCGAGCCGATCAGCTCACGCAATTGTATGTGTCCAGAATAGTCAGTCTACATGGAGTACCCAAAACGATCACTTCCGACAGGGGGTCACTTTTTACCTCAGCTTTCTGGTCATGGCTCCATCAAGCTCTAGGGACCGCACTAAAGTACAGTACAACTTATCACCCTCAGACAGATGGACAGACTGAACGTGTAAATCAAATACTCGAAGATATGCTTCGAGCATGTGCTTTGGCCCAAGGACCTAAGTGGGAAGATTGTCTGTCGTATGCCGAGTTCTCCTACAACAACAGCTTCCAGACCAGCCTAAAGATGTCACCTTATTAAGCTTTGTATGGCCACAAGTGCCACACTCCGCTAAATTGGTCTCAAACCGGAGAGAGACGTATTTTCGGAACTGATCTCATGATGGAAGCTGAAAAGCAAGTCAAGGAAATCCGAGATAGATTGCAATTGGCTAAATCCCGACAAAAGAGTTATTATGATGCAAAACACTGACAGATCAGTTTTGAGCCCGGAGAGCATGTGTACCTCCGAGTCACTCCTATGAAAGGAGTCAAAAGGTTTCAGACTCGCGGAAAATTAGCACCCAGGTATATTGGTCCATTCCCAGTTATGTCCAAAGTGGGTACTATTGCATATCAGTTGGAATTGCCCCCGGAATTGTTAGAAGTGCACAATGTGTTCCATGTCTCACAGCTAAGACGATGTATGCCGACTCCAGAGAAAAAGACCGATATGTCAGAATTAGAATTGGCTAAGGATTTAACATATGAGGAGAAACCGTTCAGAATCTGGGATGAGATGGATAGGATCATTCGCAGTAAAACGGGAAAGTTTTATAAGGTTCAGTAGGAGCATCACCCAGAGGAAGAGGCAACTTGGGAACGAGAGGAATTTCTTAAGGCAACCTATCCAGAATTGTTTTCCCGAGCAACCGTATCTCGAGGACGAGATTCATCCTAAGTGGGGGAGGTTTGTGACAACCTGGTTTTTGCCCCCACTTCTTTTTTCTGATTTTTGATTTGTCTTTTATTTGAATTTGGGTTTTTGGGTCATTTCAGTTGGACTTAAACACTTGAGCATAACCTTGATGTTCACCCAAGTGGCTCACCTCTCCCCAAGCCATCATTTCTTCTCTGGTTAATCCCAAAATAATCTTAGGAATATTTTTCTTAAATGAAAAATATTCATTTCCTCCTCTAAAACCCTAATCAGCAACATGTGCTCCAAAGCGACCCCCATTTTTCTTGCCCCCAAAATCTGTGAAAATTCCCAAATACTCTTGGAACCCTAGGGCACCTCCCTCAGCAAAAATATTGCATCACTTTTTGGAATATTTTTGCTACAGAAAATCGTTTTTGTTCTAGTCATAAAAGCCAGTTTCTACAGCAAGTACCATTTTCCTTGATCCAATGAGGCTGATTTTTCTTGAGCATCATTACCCTCCTAAGAAACTGCTAACCACCAAAAATCATTGCCAAACTCTCTCTAGTTTGGTCACAGTCAGCTCCACAAGTTTCTGACCAGAAACATAACAGGAAGAAACCGACTACCACAGTGCACCTGTGGTCAACTCGAACCCATGGAGTGACTCAGCTCATCAAGAACAAAATGCCAGACATGAATTTATGGCAAGCCGTGGCCCTATGCCAGAGTTCGTGTTGTGACCACGCGTGTGCACGATGCCAACGTGCTAGTCGACGCGCTCTGGCTACCGACGCGCGCTCTGTTAGCGCGTGCTCGCTGTCCCGGCTGTCGCACCTTGCCAAACCGCGCCCCCATCCTCGTCTCCACCTCCTTAAGTCCGCCCTGGCGCTCGCCGACGCTGGAGCTCGCCGCAGCAAGCACGGGCACGGAGCAGCCAAGCCAACAGTGCACCCGTGCCCCTGTGCTCGCCGGGTACCACGCTCATGTGCTCGTCGCTGCCCGCCCATAGTTCCCGCGTGATCCCCGGTGCCTTCTCCCCCTCTCACTGACGCCATCCGTCGCCGAGCGCCACTCTAGAGAGCTCCAGTGAGCTGTCGATCCCCGCCCCAGCCTCGCCTATAAATAGAGCCCTCCCGAGCTCATTTCTCTCCACTCACAGACTCATCACACCTCCACAACACCGTAGGAAACCACAGCCCGGCCGGGCAGGCCTCTGGCCGCCGGCCCCACCCCGAGCTCGCCGGCGATCCCCGTCCTCTGCCGCCTCCCTCTCCAGAGCCGCTTGAGCTCCTCTGACTTCCCCAGCATGTCCGTGGTGGTCCTCTGGTGCGTGCTGGTGCCGTTGGAGCTACTAGCCCGGCCCGGCCTTGCCGGAATCGCCATCTCCGACAAGCCCCGCCCGCCGCCGCTGGAGAGCCTCGTCCCGACCCCGTCTAGCCACCCCTAGCCACGCTACGGGTACGGTCAGGTGCGTCTCGATCTCCTCTCCAATCCTATCCCTCTGGATCTGGCCAAGGAGCCCTCCTCGTCCGCGTGAGCTCCGGCGAAGCCTCGCCATGCTCTGTTTCTCTCTCTCCCCTTCGATCTGACCACTAGGGCCCGCTGTCAGCCACTCAGGCCGTGCCCGAAGCGGTGTGAGTGGTGGCGCCCCGTGGGTTTACGTCTTCGACGTCACCCCCTCCCCAGTTTCTGTTTTATTCAAATTTAATTCAAATATCCAGAGAACTTCAAATAGGCACAACTTTTTAACCTAAAGTCCAAATGAAGTGATTCTTTTTTGCATTGTGTTCTTTATGAAAAGATCTAGCATCTCACCAAAAATGAGATTTTTCTCTGCTGTCTAGATTTTCTGGTGATTTTCAGAGTGTTTCTTGATATTTTCTTTTGTGCTTTTAATTATTTTCACAAGGTGAAGCTTGTCTGAGGATCACTAGGAGGAGTGTGAACCTTATCTGCACAAAGGCAAGTCACAACAACATTTTCATGGTGCCATTTCAATATTTGTGATTTTTCCAACTTGAAAAATGATTTAGTTAATGAATTAAAATCACTTGATTACATATTTAATTCTATGGAATGCTTGATTTGCTTTGTATATTTAGTTTACAGTAGTTTGAGACTAACCAAATTAGTTTAAGTCAGTAGAAGTAAGATTTGGTTATGAAGAAATAAAATGACTATGGAAAAAGTTAGTTGGTTAATATTTCTTAAGTGAGAAAATGAATTATCTTAAGTTAATATCGTGGTTAAGTTTGCTGAATAATAATAACCAGAGAAGTGGTATGAGTTGTTGAGGATTATGGTTAGTACTTGATGAGGTTGACCCATTTATTTCCGATGATATGTGATGCATATTGTAAGGTTGCATTTTCATGGCATATCATGACACCGGTTATTTTTACTTTGAGTTAAACCTGATAATAACTCAACTTGAACATATTGTTGATCAGGTCATGGTGCCACTGAATCTAGTTTTTCCAAGTGCAACCACATTTGCCTTTATGGGAAGGCCTTTTTTCGGTCCGTTGTCATGCCTCTGGTCGGTGCCTCCAACGAGGGAAGGTTATGGGCGTGCATTACCCTGGCCCGGTAAGCAGACATAATCTTGTGTGGCCGTAGTTGCTATGGTACCTTTTCCCCGTTTGGGACTGTTTATGTTTTGCCACGATGGTGGCCGTTTTGCCACGACGATGGCCGTTGATGCCTTTGGTAGGCACGGGGCCACCTTGGACTTAGCCAAGTGGGGAGTAAGTCGGAGTGGCCGGGAGAGTGTCATGGCAATGGAGGGGTTCCGTTGGAATGTCGTTGGTCCATCCGAATGGGAGTGCGAGGCCATGGATTCTGTTGTGTGGGTACAGTGTGCTACCTCTATAGAGTGTATTTAAGCTATCGATAGTCGCGTCCTCGGTTACGGACACAACTCGGAAGTAGGTCACACCATGGGTCAATGTTTAAATAATCATGCACACTAATGTTAATAACATGGCACTGCTGGAAAGATGATGGTTGACAAACTATGTTGATGATGGAGACCAAAGTGTTGGTCCGTTTGTGATCCGAGAAAGATCACCGTTTGGTTACGAGGTAACCCGTTTGGAGAGACCAAAGTGTTGGTCCGTTTGTGATCCAAGAAAGATCACTGTTTGGTTACGAGGTAACCCGTTTGGAGAGACCAAAGTGTTGGTCCGTTTGAGATCCGAGAAAGATCAAGGTAACTCACTTTATTCCCATAAGAACCACCTACCGAGCCGATCAGCTCACGCAATTGTATGTGTCCAGAATAGTCAGTCTACATGGAGTACCCAAAACGATCACTTCCGACAGGGGGTCACTTTTTACCTCAGCTTTCTGGTCATGGCTCCATCAAGCTCTAGGGACCGCACTAAAGTACAGTACAACTTATCACCCTCAGACAGATGGACAGACTGAACGTGTAAATCAAATACTCGAAGATATGCTTCGAGCATGTGCTTTGGCCCAAGGACCTAAGTGGGAAGATTGTCTGTCGTATGCCGAGTTCTCCTACAACAACAGCTTCCAGACCAGCCTAAAGATGTCACCTTATTAAGCTTTGTATGGCCACAAGTGCCACACTCCGCTAAATTGGTCTCAAACCGGAGAGAGACGTATTTTCGGAACTGATCTCATGATGGAAGCTGAAAAGCAAGTCAAGGAAATCCGAGATAGATTGCAATTGGCTAAATCCCGACAAAAGAGTTATTATGATGCAAAACACTGACAGATCAGTTTTGAGCCCGGAGAGCATGTGTACCTCCGAGTCACTCCTATGAAAGGAGTCAAAAGGTTTCAGACTCGCGGAAAATTAGCACCCAGGTATATTGGTCCATTCCCAGTTATGTCCAAAGTGGGTACTATTGCATATCAGTTGGAATTGCCCCCGGAATTGTTAGAAGTGCACAATGTGTTCCATGTCTCACAGCTAAGACGATGTATGCCGACTCCAGAGAAAAAGACCGATATGTCAGAATTAGAATTGGCTAAGGATTTAACATATGAGGAGAAACCGTTCAGAATCTGGGATGAGATGGATAGGATCATTCGCAGTAAAACGGGAAAGTTTTATAAGGTTCAGTAGGAGCATCACCCAGAGGAAGAGGCAACTTGGGAACGAGAGGAATTTCTTAAGGCAACCTATCCAGAATTGTTTTCCCGAGCAACCGTATCTCGAGGACGAGATTCATCCTAAGTGGGGGAGGTTTGTGACAACCTGGTTTTTGCCCCCACTTCTTTTTTCTGATTTTTGATTTGTCTTTTATTTGAATTTGGGTTTTTGGGTCATTTCAGTTGGACTTAAACACTTGAGCATAACCTTGATGTTCACCCAAGTGGCTCACCTCTCCCCAAGCCATCATTTCTTCTCTGGTTAATCCCAAAATAATCTTAGGAATATTTTTCTTAAATGTAAAATATTCATTTCCTCCTCTAAAACCCTAATCAGCAACATGTGCTCCAAAGCGACCCCCATTTTTCTTGCCCCCAAAATCTGTGAAAATTCCCAAATACTCTTGGAACCCTAGGGCACCTCCCTCAGCAAAAATATTGCATCACTTTTTGGAATATTTTTGCTACAGAAAATCGTTTTTGTTCTAGTCATAAAAGCCAGTTTCTACAGCAAGTACCATTTTCCTTGATCCAATGAGGCTGATTTTTCTTGAGCATCATTACCCTCCTAAGAAACTGCTAACCACCAAAAATCATTGCCAAACTCTCTCTAGTTTGGTCACAGTCAGCTCCACAAGTTTCTGACCAGAAACATAACAGGAAGAAACCGACTACCACAGTGCACCTGTGGTCAACTCGAACCCATGGAGTGACTCAGCTCATCAAGAACAAAATGCCAGACATGAATTTATGGCAAGCCGTGGCCCTATGCCAGAGTTCGTGTTGTGACCACGCGTGTGCACGATGCCAACGTGCTAGTCGACGCGCTCTGGCTACCGACGCGCGCTCTATTAGCGCGTGCTCGCTGCCCCGGCTGTCGCACCTTGCCAAACCGCGCCCCCATCCTCGTCTCCACCTCCTTAAGTCCGCCCTGGCGCTCGCCGACGCTGGAGCTCGCCGCAGCAAGCACGGGCACGGAGCAGCCAAGCCAACAGTGCACCCGTGCCCCTGTGCTCGCCGGGTACCACGCTCATGTGCTCGTCGCTGCCCGCCCATAGTTCCCGCGTGATCCCCGGTGCCTTCTCCCCCTCTCACTGACGCCATCCGTCGCCGAGCGCCACTCTAGAGAGCTCCAGTGAGCTGTCGATCCCCGCCCCAGCCTCGCCTATAAATAGAGCCCTCCCGAGCTCATTTCTCTCCACTCACAGACTCATCACACCTCCACAACACCGTAGGAAACCACAGCCCGGCCGGGCAGGCCTCTGGCCGCCGGCCCCACCCCGAGCTCGCCGGCGATCCCCGTCCTCTGCCGCCTCCCTCTCCAGAGCCGCTTGAGCTCCTCTGACTTCCCCAGCATGTCCGTGGTGGTCCTCTGGTGCGTGCTGGTGCCGTTGGAGCTACTAGCCCGGCCCGGCCTTGCCGGAATCGCCATCTCCGACAAGCCCCGCCCGCCGCCGCTGGAGAGCCTCGTCCCGACCCCGTCTAGCCACCCCTAGCCACGCTACGGGTACGGTCAGGTGCGTCTCGATCTCCTCTCCAATCCTATCCCTCTGGATCTGGCCAAGGAGCCCTCCTCGTCCGCGTGAGCTCCGGCGAAGCCTCGCCATGCTCTGTTTCTCTCTCTCCCCCTTCGATCTGACCACTAGGGCCCGCTGTCAGCCACTCAGGCCGTGCCCGAAGCGGTGTGAGTGGTGGCGCCCCGTGGGTTTACGTCTTCGACGTCACCCCCTCCCCAGTTTCTGTTTTATTCAAATTTAATTCAAATATCCAGAGAACTTCAAATAGGCACAACTTTTTAACCTAAAGTCCAAATGAAGTGATTCTTTTTTGCATTGTGTTCTTTATGAAAAGATCTAGCATCTCACCAAAAATGAGATTTTTCTCTGCTGTCTAGATTTTCTGGTGATTTTCAGAGTGTTTCTTGATATTTTCTTTTGTGCTTTTAATTATTTTCACAAGGTGAAGCTTGTCTGAGGATCACTAGGAGGAGTGTGAACCTTATCTGCACAAAGGCAAGTCACAACAACATTTTCATGGTGCCATTTCAATATTTGTGATTTTTCCAACTTGAAAAATGATTTAGTTAATGAATTAAAATCACTTGATTACATATTTAATTCTATGGAATGCTTGATTTGCTTTGTATATTTAGTTTACAGTAGTTTGAGACTAACCAAATTAGTTTAAGTCAGTAGAAGTAAGATTTGGTTATGAAGAAATAAAATGACTATGGAAAAAGTTAGTTGGTTAATATTTCTTAAGTGAGAAAATGAATTATCTTAAGTTAATATCATGGTTAAGTTTGCTGAATAATAATAACCAGAGAAGTGGTATGAGTTGTTGAGGATTATGGTTAGTACTTGATGAGGTTGACCCATTTATTTCCGATGATATGTGATGCATATTGTAAGGTTGCATTTTCATGGCATATCATGACACCGGTTATTTTTACTTTGAGTTAAACCTGATAATAACTCAACTTGAACATATTGTTGATCAGGTCATGGTGCCACTGAATCTAGTTTTTCCAAGTGCAACCACATTTGCCTTTATGGGAAGGCCTTTTTTCGGTCCGTTGTCATGCCTCTGGTCGGTGCCTCCAACGAGGGAAGGTTATGGGCGTGCATTACCCTGGCCCGGTAAGCAGACATAATCTTGTGTGGCCGTAGTTGCTATGGTACCTTTTCCCCGTTTGGGACTGTTTATGTTTTGCCACGATGGTGGCCGTTTTGCCACGACGATGGCCGTTGATGCCTTTGGTAGGCACGGGGCCACCTTGGACTTAGCCAAGTGGGGAGTAAGTCGGAGTGGCCGGGAGAGTGTCATGGCAATGGAGGGGTTCCGTTGGAATGTCGTTGGTCCATCCGAATGGGAGTGCGAGGCCATGGATTCTGTTGTGTGGGTACAGTGTGCTACCTCTATAGAGTGTATTTAAGCTATCGATAGTCGCGTCCTCGGTTACGGACACAACTCGGAAGTAGGTCACACCATGGGTCAATGTTTAAATAATCATGCACACTAATGTTAATAACATGGCACTGCTGGAAAGATGATGGTTGACAAACTATGTTGATGATGGAGACCAAAGTGTTGGTCCGTTTGTGATCCGAGAAAGATCACCGTTTGGTTACGAGGTAACCCGTTTGGAGAGACCAAAGTGTTGGTCCGTTTGTGATCCAAGAAAGATCACTGTTTGGTTACGAGGTAACCCGTTTGGAGAGACCAAAGTGTTGGTCCGTTTGAGATCCGAGAAAGATCGTCGTTTGGTTACAAGGTAACCCGTTTGGTAAGCAAGTCCGAGGGACCTGAGGCACGAGATCATGTTCACTGCATCCCTAGTATGATTTTGCATTTATGATAATTTGGTTTATATCATGATATTGTTTGTCATTATGTTTATGCTTGTTTTTGTGGGCTTGCAACTACATTAAATGCACTGACCTGGCGTGGCATGCCAGATTTCAGGAAAGTCTCGTTGGATCGAAGTGTTGTCCGAGTCTAGATCGTGGCCAGATCGGTGTCCCTGTGCTATGGAGTCCCGCTTCATCGTCGTTCCGCTGCTGCATAGTTTTCGTGATCGAGGCCCCTTTATGTTCACTAAATAATGTACATATTGTGTAACCGCACCATGTGTGCCGCTTGGCCTCACAATTTTATGTAATGTCGAACTATGTTCCGCTAGTATCAATATACCGGTTGTTTTATGTACCAAGTTGTTGTGTGTTGCCAGAAGACATGGTCTCTGGGCTGGCAATGCAACGTAAACCGGTTGCTCTGAGCCAGGGTGCCACAACTAGCCTAGGCTACTAGTAGTACAAAAACAAAAATGATGCAGGTGATCACATGAGAAAAAAATAGTAAAAACATTTCTTTCCGTGCAGTGCATAGATGCATTTTTGAACACTACACTTGTCATCGTAATTATGGAAAATTATGAAAAATTGAGCGACGTTGTGATTACCGTTTACTAATAGGAAAGAAGTTTCACCTTGATGAGTAGCTTCTCCGTGCATGGAAAGCATGTAAGGAATCCAACAACTTGATCCAGATTGGGGCCGATAGATTTTATTGCCAAGATCTTCACTGTGCGCATAGACTGGGTCAAGCTTGTGGGAATCATTTTCTGGAAGACGGTCGTCAATACGTCAAGAAGAAATTTAAAAATGTGAATTTCAAGAAGATGGAGAAGAAGATGAGTGTTGTACCTGAACGATTACGGATCCAATAAAGAGTTTGGAGAATTTGGCAGACGAGTAGACCAATGCTGTCAATTTCGGCGCGTCAATGACCTTGATTTTTGTTGGACCTTCTAGATCAGATACAACCAATCTCTTAAGGAAAGGCGCATTCTCAGTGACCATAACGTGGAACAGCTGGAGTGATCTCTTCCCGATTGATGTCTTGTTGCGGGGCCAGCAAGACACATAAATCCATCGGAGATTCATAGAGGCGATGTGGAGGCTAATGAACCCGTGGATCTGCTCAAGAAGAAGGTACTCGAGCGCAGTACAGCTGCGGAGCAGGTGCTCCATAGCCTTCTTCGAGATGACAACGTCGAAGAGGTCGAGCTGCTTGAGTTGAGGGAGAAGAAGGGCAGGCGCGGCATTAATCTGGGGAAGATAGCAGGAGCTGAAGCTAGCGCGGTGCAGCATTGGTGTGAGGCGGAGCGCGGATGGCGGCAGATAGCGACATCGTCCTGCTTCAAAGTTGAGCTCCTCGAGCCGATCTAGGGCGGGGGATAAGAACCACTCGTCGAACTTGGCTTGGACATTGCAGTTGGTACTGAACATGCGGTTGTCAAGGCGTATGGCTGTTCGGGGTGCGACAAAAGGATCTTGGAGACTGCGGCCATGCGTTTGCAATCCCCGCCGCAGAGGCAGCTATCGACGATGACGTTCAAGGGGACGCGGCGCCAGAGGGGACGCCACCGCCGGGAGAGCAGGGCGGTCCGCACGACAGACTTGGTGGGGAGGAGGCCGATGATGACGAGCAGCATGTCATCGGGGAGGCTGTTGATGAAGTCCAGGCTTGCCAGATGCGGTTTTGGCTAGAGCCGCCTCTGCTTGTTGGCTGCCTCGCCGTCCATCTCAACCGGCAGCGATGCCGGTGTACACGTGTGCTGGTGTGTGTTGTGTGCTAGGTGTGCGCGAGTGTGTCCTTCTGTGCATGCCGCCACACGGTGGTGAAGTGTGTGCGAGTGCATCCTTGACGCGGAAGAAGTGTGCCCTCAATTTCCTAGCGTGCGGGGTGCTACCCCGAGTGGTTTCAACTTTGTTTACTTCACCGCGTGTCAGATAGGCCTCTAGTTTACTTATTTTCACCCACTGCCACATGGGCCAGCACACGAAGATAGAGAACACGAGTTGACAAGGCAGCACGTGGACTGGTTGACCGGTCAACTAAACAATATACAGAGCTATACGCTGACACAGTGACCGTATAATCCCTCGGTATAGAGAGTTCGAGTGAGAGGGGAGGCCCGTGAGAGATAGCAGAGAGAGAGAAAGAGATACTCCCTCCGTTGATAATGTAGTGCCAACATTTTTTAAGTCAAACTTTTGAATCTTTGACCAAGTTTATAAAGTAATTACTTATATCTACAATACCAAAGATAAATGATATTATGAAGTAAGTACATGTCACTACTGTGGGATGGTCCAAACGCGACACTACGATCAGAGACCCTTCGACGAAACTGTGTGCGATGCCATAATCGCAAACGATGGTGTAAAAACCCATAAAAAAGGTGCAAAACGTTTGCAATGGCAGATGCATCAAACACGGTTCAGAATTTAGTTGCGTGTGTGATGCAGGGCATACGGTTCAACTCAATTAACTATTTGGGATGAGGAGGCACAAAAGAAACGGGCAGCCAGATGAAGGCGTGTGTGATATATAGCATACGGTTCACTGGGATGAACTGTGTGTGATTAGGCAACACAATGGAAACGGTTCAACTGAACAAGATGTGTGTGATACGCGGCAAACAGGTCCGTAATCAGAAATGTGTGCGAAGACCAATAATAACACATACGATTGCTGCTAATAAGCCGTGTGAATTGCTCTGTCGACAGTCGAATAACATGTATATATATATAACTGAAATAAACATCCAATTACATAAGTGACTATATAGATCATTCACACACACCTCAATAAACAATTGCATGCATTCTAAAGTAGGAGAAATGTTCGTCTAGTCATCTACTTCTTGTGACGCTCCTGCCACTGCTATGTGGCTCGATCACTCGTCTGGGTCAGGAAGAAGACAGTTCCTCATGTCAACGATCCGCATGTACATCTCGTAGCTTGTGTACGCGTCCATGGCCGCGTATTTGACATGTTGTTCATCCAGTCTCTCATGCCACACACTATGCCAGGCTCTCTTGTCCTTATTGCTCTCTTCCTTCATCTTCGCGTAGTAGGGGTAGATGATGGCCGAGGCGAGGTCAACCAGGGAGTTCAGTTTCTTTTTGTCCCTGCCCCAGACCTTGTAGTGGTGCTGGATGTTGACAAGATTCGGGCATTTCAAGTCCAAAAACTTGAGCGCTTTTAGATCGTTGGTGGTGTCCGCCGTAGTGAAACTGTAGTCGGAGCTGTTGATAAACCTGGAGAAACACTCGCAAGGCCTTGTGGCAAGGTGGTAGTGGTAGACGAGGATGTCATGTCGCACGCACAACTGGGCGACGGCAACCTTCTGATCATGCCCGGCACGACCGATGGTGTACTCGATGTCGAAGCCGACCACTCGGTACTTGTCCTCGGCAAGGAACTGCTCCATAGTTTGGATGGAGCTCTCCACCGAGACCGGATCGTTCGTGTACACCACCGAGAGGGCCTTTCCCCTCATGTGGGTGTCCACTATGTGATGCGTGGTGAGCTGCCCGCCTTTGTCGTCGTCGGCCGCTAGGAGTGCCATTGGAGCCACGGGGAGTGCCATTGGAACTGTTGGATGTCCTCTCTGTATGTGTCCTCGTGGGTGTGCTTATTGTGTCGCGTGAGACAAGAGATGAAGGTAAATGGCCGCAGGAATAAAAGGGGGCCCGGCGGCGTGGATTCTCAGCGCGTCTGCATGGTAGTTTTTGCAGCGGGTAACTGCATCGTCGCGCCGCGCCCGGCACAACCGCTTGCACACGAACGTGCGTGATCATGCGCCGGCCCCAAACACTGGCAGCGCGCGTAGAGGGACGCGAGAGCAGAGCGCGCACGGCGGGACGCAAGAGCAGAGCGCGCGCGGCAGGATGCAAGCAGAGCGCGCCGCGGCCGCCTGAACCGTAAGCAACCACACGCATAGAGCAGTTGAACACGCAGGAAATGGTCGCCTACAAGCCGGCCGACAGTTGCGTCGCTGCGTAGAGAGCGGCCGTGTGCTACCACCTCCGTCTAGTCTATAGCCTCCTTTATATTCGGTGCCATACTTTGCCCTCAAATTTAACCAACAAAATGTTAATCCATGTTTTAAAAATTATATAATTGGAAACTATGTTCAAATACAAATCCAACTATATAATCTTTGGCGACATGCATTCGTATTTTATTAGTTAAATCATACTTATAAACCAGGACGGTGGTACAGTAGGTAATTAAATCGCAAACGTTTTTTTATTAACCGTATGTGTACATGGCCTTTCGTCCTCCTCTCGCATGTCTTGTCACTCCGCTGCCAGAAACAGCTTACAACGCAAGCTTGCGCAGCGCGCGGGGGCGTTCTTTTGGCCAAACGGTGGCGCCAATGAATCGTCGGGGAGCCCATTCCCACGGAACCTCGCAGGTTCTTGTGCAAGCTTCCCGCCCGACTCGGTGAAATCCCCCAAAATCCCAATGCTTACCGGCCTGCTATAAAAACCCTCACGGCCGGCGAGTCCTGCGTCGCATTTTCCCCTCCCTCCCTATAGCTTATGTATTCTGCTTCTCCTACAATCGCCAATGGCACCGGTCCGTCGTCGTCGCTCAGCCACTCTGCCGTCATTAGAGGACAGCTCCAGCTGGGATGCTACACCACGGCGGCGGCGCAGTCCCCGACGTAGTGTAGTGCGCGTGGCGTCCCTGTTGGGTGTGCGCGGAACACCCACCACACGCTCCGCTGCCCGTCGGCAGCTGTTTCCGGCTGCCGTTGCCGCCACACCACCGTTGAAAGCTAGGGCCACTGCTCGCTCCATCGCCGCTGCCCGAAGGCAGGAGGTGGCCGTCGTGGCCGCCACCCCACTGCCGGCCACTATGGCCATCACCCGCTCCACCACCGCGGCCCGAAGGCGGGAGGTGGTGGTTGTGGCTGCCACCCCGTCGTTGGCCGTCATGGCCGCCAGCCCATTGTTGACCGCCGGGGTCATCACCCGCTCCATCACCGTCGCCCGAAGGCGGGAGGTGGAGGTGGATGCACGCACGTGCGTCAGCGACCTTGCGCGCTACATCGAGTTCCTACGGGAGGAGGAGGAGCACCTCGTCGAGCATGCAAAGAGCCTTACCGCCGCCGTGGCCACGGCACACGCCGCCTCCGAGGCGAGGAACCAGGAGACCTACGAGGAGAACCACCGCTTCGATAGGGGTCGTCTGGAGCGGCAGAGGGCGTTCGAGGTGAGCTTCGCTGAAGCTGCAATAGCGGGAGGCACCGCATTGTGGTTGCCCAGCTCGTCCGTAGGCTCCTCCTCCTCCGCCTCTTACTGAGCGTGCTCGGCAGAGGAGAGGCAGCCAGAACTAGTATAGGGGCTATTTTGTTCAGTTCATCGAATTATAGATGTGGTGGAACTGTACAACGTACTTAAAATTAGCTAGTGCATATAGTTGAACTAGCTATTTCAGTACGTGGTTGGCAACAATTGGGGAAAAGTTTGGTCGGTTCAGCTATCGAGTTGAACTGTTTGTATAAATTAAGAATGACTGCTTAATCTATGAATGAAATCTATGCTTAATTACTGAATTTTTGTTGCAAAAATTAGATACTGCTAGTGATTTTTAGCTTCATATTTTGACAAATCGCAGAGTTACAAGGATTGACAAATCTTACCAAATTATTTGTACGTGGTTGCACATGGGTCATCCAAAACAACTGTTTGCGTTGAACGGATGCACAAATCGTGCGCTGCTCTCACTTTGCATATAGGTGTTCTATCTAAAACGTTTGCGGTCAAGAGGTGCAGAAATCCTGCTCGGCACATTTTCTATTGGCTTCCTGGGGAAGCTGTCGGTTTGCATACGGGTGTTCCAACTAAAACGTTTGCGATGATATTTTATATTTAGAAAGCGAATTAAACTGCAGCTTGGGCGCCATTAATGGAGAGGATGCAAGCAAGGCGGGCGGCCATGGAAGTCAAAGGGCTCGCTTCCCAATGAGCCTGCGCAGCATACAGCTCGCACACTTCCCGGTGAGCCTGCGCATTTGAGGACAGCTTGCACGCCACTTGGTCAGCCTGCGCACTGGACGACACTCGCACGCCTCCCGTTCAGTCAAGGTCAAGCAGTTGTCCGCACAGCACCTCCTATAGCCATTAAAACCAAGACAAGTGGCGTCACGTGAATGGTTAACAGAATGCACACGGTTTGAATTATACAAACGTTTGAGATATTAAACTGGTAGCTATTTTTTCAAAATGCCTTTGTTGGCTGTCATTATTCGAGTGCGCCTTCTCTCAAAATGGGCACGAAAAATACCACAGCATATCGGGTGCGATTCCATGGTAGAATGCCAAGTTGCATGAATTTCACACGACTTTTGGATTTACTAGAATATAAAAATATAGTACTCAACGTTTTGCCGGCAATCAACGGTGCCCTGGTGTTTGAAATTCATTCCCATTTCTTGCATGTGACCTAAGCATGCACCCAACGACACAGATTTGATTTTCAACCAATTTATATGCACTGGAGCATGTGCGTGTAGTTCAAATTTGAATTATGCACATAAATGCATTGAAAACTCAGTTAATGCATAAAAATGTCCAAACGAACCCTGAAAAATCACAAAAATTGACACAACACTCCTGTTGTTCTATGTTGACACAAGAAAAAATTTGAAAGCAATAAGAGGCAATGGATATTGTTTCGTCCCCAAAGGTGGGACATTCCCTACCGAAACCATCATGCTTGTTGTGAGAAGCTCTGGATTGTCAGAAGCATATACCCAAACCTGTCCCAAATGGGATAAAAAAATTACCACGTCATGTTGATGCCGCTCCATGATAGCATGCGAAGTTTCAAGAATTTTAGATGAGTTTTGGATTTACTAAAATTTAAAAACCAGGCATCTCAATGTTTTGCCGCAATCAACAGTGCCCTCGTGTTTGAAATTCATTCCCATTTCTTGAATGGGACCTAAGCATGCACCCAAGGACACATATTTGATTTTTCAACCAATTTATATGCACTGGAGCATGTGCATGTAATTCAAATTTGAATTATGCACATAAATGCATTGAAAACTCAGTTAATGCATAAAAATGTCCAAATGAACCCCGAAAAATCACAAAAAGTGACACAACACTCCTGTTGTTCTATGTTGACACGAGAAAATTTTTGGAAGCATTAAGAGGCAATGGATATCGTTTCATCCCCAAAGGTGGGATGTTCCCTACCGAAACCACCATGCTTGTTGTGAGAAGCTCTGGTTTGTGAGAAGCATATACCCAAAGCTGCCCCAAATGGGACAAAAAATTTACCACGGCATGCTGATGCCGCTCCATGATGGAGTGCCAACTTTCATGAATTTCAGACGAGTTTTGGATTTTCTAGAATTTATAAAGTATCTCAATATTTTGGCCGCAATCAACGGTTCCTTGGTGTTTGAAATTCATTCTCATTTCTTGCATCGGACCTAAGCATGCACCAAAGGACACAAATTTGATTTTTCAACCAATTTATATGCACTGGAGCATGTGCATGTAGTTCAAATTTGAATCATGCACATAAATGCATTGAAAACTTAGTTAATGCATAAAAATGTCCAAACGAACCCCAAAAAATCACAAAGATTGACACAACACTGCTGTTGTTCTATGTTGACACGAGAAAAAATTTGAAACCAATAAGAGGCAATGAATATCGTTTTGTCCCCAAAGGTGGGACGTTCCCTACCGAAACCATCATGCTTGTTGTGAGAAGCTTGGGTTTGTGAGAAGCATACACCCAAACCTGCCCCAAATGGGACAAAAAATTTACAACGGCATGTTGATGCCGCTCCATGATAGCATGCCAAGTTTCCTGAATTTCAGACGAGTTTTGGATTTACTAGAATTTAAAAACCAGGAATCTCAATGTTTTGCCGACAATCAAAGTGCCCTGGTGTTTGAAATTCATTCCCATTTCTTGCATGGGACCTAAGCATGCACCCAAGGACACAGGTTTTATTTTTCAACCAATTTATATGCACTGGAGCATGTGCATGTAGTTCAAATTTGAATTATTCACATAAATGCATTGAAACTTCAGTTAATGCATAAAAATGTCCAAACAAACCCCAAAAAATCACAAAAATTGACACAACACTCCTGTTGTTCTATGTTGACACGAGAAAAAATTGGAAGCAATAAGAGGCAATGGATATTATTTCATCCCCAAAGGTGGGACGTTCCCTACCGAAACCACCATGCTTGTTGTGAGAAGCTCTGGTTTGTGAGAAGCATATACCCGAACCTGCCCCAAATGGGACAAAAATTTACCACGGCATGTTGATGCCGCTCCATGATAGCATGCCAAGTTTCATGAATTTTAGACGAGTTATGGTTTTACTAGAATTTAAAAACTAGGTATCTCAATGTTTGCGGCCGAGTGACGGTGGCAGGGTGTTTGACATTCATTCCCATTTCTTGCATGGGAACTAAGCAGGCAACCAAGGACACGGATTTGAATTTTCAACTAATTTATATGCATTAGGGCATGTTCCTGTAGTTCAAATTTGAATTATGCAGATGAATGCATAGAAAACTCAGTTAATGTATAAAAATGTCCAAGCGAACCCCGAAAAATCCCAAAAATTGACACAACACTCCTGTTGTTCTATGTTGACACTAGGAAAAAATTTGATATCGAGAAGAGGCAACGGATATCGTTTCGTCCAGAAAGGTGAAACGGTCCCTACTGAAACCATCACACTTGTTGTGAGAAGCTCTGGTTTATGAGAAGCTTATACCCAAACCTACCCCAAATGGGACAGAATTTTTACCACGGCATGTTGATGCCGCTCCATGATAGCATGCCAAGTTTCATGAATTTCGGACGAATTTTGGATTTACTAGAATTACAAAAGCAAGTGCGTCGACGTTTTCCGGAGACCACGGTGCCGTGGTGTTTGAATTTCATCCCCATTTCTTTCATGGGAGATAAGCATAAACCCGTGGACACATATATGATTTTACAACCCATGTTGGTGCACCGGAGCATGTGCATGTAGTTTAATTTTGAATTGTGCACCTGAAATGGCTAGAAAACCAATGTAATGTATAAAATGTTCAAACAAACCCTGAATAATTCCAATTCTTTTACGACACACATATAGTTACATGTTCACTCCAGATAAAGAGGTCTAGCATTTCAAACACCGTGCATTGCCGCTGTGACCCCATTATGTAATTCAAATCAAGATGAAAAATCAAGTAGATTGCACACAGTTTATTATCACCAACCATGTGAGATGCAGCACAAAATATCGTGGACCACCGTCGGTGTATAGTGCACCTATGGCTTACGCGAGAAGGTGCATCGGCTACAGTCCACAGCCGGCGTCTCAAGTACACTAGCTCGCTCCCCAAATATCATTTCACTGTTTGCGTCACCGGTGAAAGATGGGCACGTGGACCCGCGTCATGAGGGCAACTTCAGTGGCCCACTCCGGCAAGAGCGCGGCTGCAGCCGCCATGCGCGTTCTAACAAGGTGCATGAGCACGGCCGCAATCTGTGACCAGGTGGCAAAGGCAGCCCAAACGGCCGCTGTTGCTTCTTAGGTGGCCGTAGCAACATCTGCCTCGGGGATAGCAACTGGCAAGAGCGGCACAGCAGCTGTCCGTTCCACAGCGGCGGCCTTAGCCCTAATGGAGGCCGCCCACGACCATGTCGAGGCCGCCCACGCCCAGCTCCTGGAAGTCACCGCACAAATCAAATGAAGCTTCTCCGACAATGGTCGGCAACCCACGGCCGAAGAGCTGGCAATCACCGAGAGCGTTCGAGCAGCCGTCCGTTCCTCCGCCGCATGCCTTGCGACGACGGAGCCCGTCCAAGCCCAGATCACGTCTGCCCATACCCAGCTCGTGGCGGCCTTATCCAAAGAGATGGCGGACGCGGATGGCGAGATGCTTGCCGAGTATGGTGCGATGGATGCCATGGAGCCCCTTCCCAGGAGACCGCCGGGCGCGAGCTGGACATGGAGGCGGCGGCGGAGATCGACGAGCACCAGCCGTAGTAGTACTCTTTGTTTTGTTTAATTAAGAGAGCCGGTCTTTAATTTGTTACAGTAATGTTTAGGTTAGCTAGCTCTCTTTAATTGCTGAACTTGCTCCATTAAGAAGTGTGGGTGTGCTGTAGTCTCCTTTGTGTACCCAAATTATGCAATGACGTGGATGAGCACTGTAACCATGGAAATTCAAACCAAAACTTTTGACGTTCAAACTCATCACACACGGGTTAAGCTATCTGAATCGTTTGTGATGTCCAGATATTGTAAACAGTTCTGAATAAGGGACCGTGTCTGATGACACTTTGCGCGCCAGTTTTTCGGCTGAAGCGATTCCAAATTTTCAGCTTCCGCGGAAATATCTACCTCCCCGCCCCTTCCCCCTTGCCAAAAGCCACATTTCCCTCTTTCCACCTTCCTTTCCAAGTTGAAACCTTCACTCCTTGCTTGCAGCACCGCCTCCTCGTCGGCGACCCTCCTTCACGCTGCTCGGCCTCGTCTATCCAGGCAGGTAATCCACACCTGACCCCCATCCTCCTCCTCCTTCCACATCTCACATACCCCGACCGTCGGCGCAAGCGCAACACCTTCCACCCAAATCACCGACCCTTCCACCAAATAAGCGCCGCCCTAAGCCATGGTGCACGCAGTATAGCCAGGATCTCAAGGAGCATTTGGCAGCGGAGAAGCAAATCACGGCCGCACGCGCGGAAGAGATCGTGATGGCTGCCATTCGTGCCGACCCCCAGTTCTTGGAGGAGCACCTTGCCATTTGCTAGCTACGTCGGTTAAGCATGCTTGGTTTACCCGTTGCGTGTGCTGCTCCTGCCATTCCTTCACAAATTCTAGTGAATTGTGCTATCTAATTTTACCATGCAATTTGTTGCTCTAGTGTATATGTTTTATATGTCGTGCAGTGTGGTGCTCACTTATTAACTGTTTTGTTAATTAGTTGTCGTCTTCAGTTAACTGTTTGGTTCAATTCTGCAAATGTGATGTTCGATTCTTCAGGCTGCAATTTTGTATTGCCTTCCATGTGAGAAATAAATAGAATTTATCTTTACGAAATACTTGAGAAACGAAAACAATTGCTATATTTCCAAGTTGTCAAGCATGCTTGGTTTGGTAATACATTGTGCAATGTGATGCTCAGTTAACGTTTGGTTCATTTGTGTTGTGGTGTTTAGTTAACTGTTTGGTTCAATTCTGCAATGCGATGTTCAATAATTGTGGGTGCATTCTGTTATTGTATACCATGTGAGGAATAAATTGAATTTGGCTGTAGTAAATACATGAGAAACAAATACAATTGCTACAATTGGTTGTAGTTAACTGTTTGGTTAACTGTCTGATCTTCTATTCGGAGTATGTTATATTGTGCAATGTGGTGCTCAGTTAATGTTTGGGTCATTTGTTGTGGTGTTTAGTTAACTGCTTGGTTCAATTCTGCAATGTGATGTCCAATTGTCGTGGGTAGAATTTTGTATTGTTGTGCATGTGAGGAATAGATCGAATTTGGCTGCACTAATATACATGAGAAACATTTTCAAGGGCTATATTTCCTAGTTCTTAATCATGCTTGGTTTGGATAAATGGATTTTCTGTGTGACATGAATTAATCTGATGAATCTGTAATGTGCTTATTTTTCATCAACATAGTTTACTAATAGCATGCGAACCCTTACTTAACTTGATGACTAACTACCTTATATGTGTTGCAGGGAAACAATGGGAAGCACTGAGGTTTACAATCGAGGTTAGCACGTGCATGGTCCATTCTCTAATAGCACATTATTGTGCAATTGCAGGGACCGTTCTAATATTTTGGTTTTTAACAATTTGGACTTGCACATGTAGGTCCTCCTGTCAGAGGGTTTGACCCACTGTTCGACCCTTTTTGCATATGGGGAAATGAGTTGTCCATGAAAATCAATCAAATGAAGAAGACACCAGTTCACTACAAGATGGCACTAACTATTATACCTTGCCTTTTTTTATTCCTTTGCCCCATTTCCAATATAGAGAAGATATTTATGCCCATCCTTGTTTTCAGGCCTTTCCAAAGCATTTCACTGATGATTACCTCTCAAACCACCTCTATGGTCAGGAGGCGAGGAAGGTTTTCATACAACACCCACGGTTCAATATTGAAGTGTTCTTGAAGAGAACGAAGGACGGACAGTCAATCATCCACAGGCACTGGCCTAAAGTTGCAAAGACCTTCAACATGAATGAAGGCTCAATATTCGCCTTCCACTTCAGCAATTTTCCAGATGAGATGCATCTGTCTATAAACCGCCTATGATGCTAATTTCGAAAGGTTCTACATGTTGCATGTGGAACTTGGTGCTGGTGCAGTTGTGTAATGGGGTAGCTGAGTGCTGAAGCTATATCATGTTGTACTCTGATGTATTTCAATTATGAAATTTTGCTTCCTTAATATGGAAATGAAATATATTGTGTGCTTAATATGAATGTCAATTAGATTAATAAATGGATTATTAATAATAGGGCAATTAGCCTGCTAATGGCGAATTAGCCTGCTAATTGGGTTTTGATATTGCAAACGGTTATTGTAAAAATACCGTGGGCGATGACCTCAGGCAACGCACATAGTTTCTAGGGATAAACCGTGTTGGATCAATGAACAATCACACACGACTTTCTCTTAAAAACTGTTTCCGTTAGGCCACCTTGCGCAAACGTTTACGAGATAAAAACTGTGTGTGATGGACATCCTTTGCCACACAGTTTCTTCTATGGACCGTGTGTGATACACTCAATAACGCAAACAATTTAACAGGAAAAATTATGTGTGATGTACCTGTGAACGGATACGTTTTCCTTGGAGCGACTGTGTGGGATGTACATAGGAACGGAAATGTTTAGTGGGGACTGACTGTGTGGGATGTACTTGCGACCGGAAACAATTTCGCCTGTATGATTGTATTTTTAGCTCTACTATACGTATTTCCGTATTTGAGCGCTTGCCGGTCGCACACGACCTCATTTTGCCGAGCATGTGTGCCAGGAGTGCATATCCCCGATGGTTTCTGGGTCGTGTGGGAAGGACCCCCCCTATCGCCCACACTCACTTGGCGATGGTTCCAAAGGCCGGCGTGGAAAGGGGTTAAAAACCGTTTGTTTAGGACCGACGCGTACCAGTGTGTTGTGATGAATCGAATGATCGTTCCAGATGAAATTTTTTTCTCCACATATACCTAGTCTATCTTTTCTGAGGTTTGACTTTTCAAAACATCCATATGCTTGTGGACGTGAGCGAGTACCTAACTAGAGAGAGTGTGTGTGACATAGAAAGAGTGACTGAAAAGTGTGTGTGTGTGTGTGAAAGAGAAATGTACAACACACGATAAAAGTAGAGAAAAAGCGTGTGTGTCTTATGCAAACATATCACACATGCATCTTCGACAGCGTAAGCAAGGTGAGGAGATAGTGTGTGGTTATTTGCATCCGAGAGAGAAAGACCCCTAGCACGTGGCCAAGAGGGGTCTGACAAACAAGGGAGAGAGGTCGAGAGAGACGTACAGGGAAAATGCAGACATGGGGAGGAGAGAGTGTATGTTTGTCATAGAGAGATCCCCTGGAGATCGTGATGGGACTACATGGGTAGGAGATCGAGTGACAAGGTGTGTGCGCGATAGAAGATACCCTGAGAGATATCGAGATAGATGTATGGATGGAAGGAGACAATACGTGTGTTCCTGATGGCTAGTGAGAGATAATCATACTTAGGGGGAGTGCATGCGCCTATGATGGAGTGAGGGATTATGGTACTTAGGGGGGTGCGTGTCACATAGAGAGAGAGAACAAGGGCGGAGAGTGTTATATGGGTCTATGTAGCGCGAGCGAGACATGTGTATGTGTGAACCAGGGAGATATAAAGTTGGAGAGAGATAGAGGAGCCCCGATAAGGCTGAGTGGTGCATCATATAGCTGAGAGGGGGAAAGAGATATTCCATCCGCTCGATAATGCAGTGCATGTAAATTTTTTAGAAGTCGAACTTTGGAAACTTTGAACAGGTTTACGCAAATGTTATTTATATCTACAATACCAAAGATACATCATACGAAACTACATCTCATGATGAATCTAATGGCATATGTTTGCCGTTCTAGATGTAAATGTTTTTCTCCACGTACATGGTCAAACTTTGTGATGTTTGACATTTCAATAAATATATATGCTATGGACAGAAGAGAGTGCCTAAGTCGAGAGAGATCAAGTGCGTGTGAAGGAGAATGAGTGAGTGTGGAAAAAGAGTATGTGTGTGAAAGAGAAAGGGACAACAAACGATAAATTAGAGAGAGTGTGTGTTTTTTCATTTCTTATGCAAACATATCACGCATGCATCTCCGAGATAGAAAAGCGAAGTGAGGAGATACACGAAGATAGCTAGTGCATGATTGTTTGCAACGGAGAGAGACACCCCTATAGCACATGTCCAATAGAGGTCTGGCCAAAAAGGAACAAAGGTCGAGAGGGACGCATGGGGAACATGGACGCATGGGGAGGGAGAGAGGGTGTGTTTGTGATAAAGAGATCCGCTTGAGATCGTGAGGGGACTATATGGGTGGGAGATCGAGGGAGCTGCGTGCGCGATAGAAAGATGCCCCCGAGAGAAATAGAGATAGACCATGCACATGTTTGTGATGGGGACTAAGATTAGCTAGTCATATAGATATAGGGGGACTGCATGTGCCTACAATTGAGTGAGAGACCATCATACTTCGCTAGGCATGAGATTGTGTGTGTGCGTGTGAAATGGAGAGAGAACGAGGGAGAGAGATAGAGTTTTAGATGGGTCTATCGAGTGCGAGTGAGATACGCATGTGTATGTGTGACCTAGGGAGATGGAGAGTTTGAGAGAGAGAGGGAAGAGCTCCGAGATGACAGAGTGGTACGAGAGAGAGTTACAGGCAACGAGCCAAGGAATTTGTGTGCGTACGATGACTGCACCCAAGATATTTAGCTTGGACTAGATAATCATACATAGTGTGCGAGACAGACCTATAGATGGAGTATATATGCATGCGAACTAGAAAGACCCCCCCCCCCCCCCGCCCACACACACACACACAAAGAGAGGGAGAGAGAGGGAGAGGGACCAACAAGGTTTGTGTGTTGGATGCGTGTGCAGAGTTGAATATTGTCGGTGAGAGAGAGAGATAGAGAGAGAGAGAGAGAGCAGGAGTCCGGGAGAAGGGGAGGTCGCGTTTTATGCATCAAAGACTGTTATAAACCATGTTTCGATATAAACTTGCATTCAAATATTTAAATTGGAGAACATGTTGTCTGCAATCCACACATGAACGGAGATATGCGTATATCAAACAAGTTCATTAACTTGACTTTCAACATGTTCATGGAGTACTATAATACTGTACAACATGCTACTCGATTGAGGTGTTCAATTTTGGTAGTTCACTATTTTGACTTGGTGAACGAGCTATTTCATTGAATCGAGATATTTCATTTTGGGTTTGATTCCTGTTTTTGAGTGGGTCAACTATTTGTCATATAGTAAATCGTTAGCAACGAGCATGTAAAAACACATTACTCCCGAGCATCATCTCTCCATCCAAAAAAGAACTGGCTCAAAATTTGATTCGAATCGACTTGGTAAGGTAGACATGGATGCTCGTTCTCCCAAAATTTGAACGAACCGTTAAGCACCCTCTGCTCGGTGGAATTCGCCTGAGCAAATAAATGGGAGACACGAAATTACCGGCCTATGTGGGACACGAATCAATTGGCCCATTGTACATCGAGGGTAGGTTCGTAACTTCATCCAAGTGCGCCTTCTCCTCGGCCGAAATGACATCTGCCGAATAATTCATAAACCATGTTCGACAAAACACCCTATCCTTGCCCGAAATAGCTCGCGCCCACACTATTTCAAAACATGCTCTCCTCGCCTGAAATCACTCACGCCCACTATATTTCAAAACACGCCCTCTTCGCCCGAAATCGCTCGTGCCCACTATATTTTGAAACACGCCCTCCTCGCCCAAAATCGCTCGCGCCGACTATTTGGGAGAAGCAAAGTTACTCTACTATCCCCGACCCTCAGTACACAGACCCAAGCCGAGAAGCCTAAAGGCAGGGGTAGAACTGTAACCCCCCCCCCCACATTTCAGACAAATGCGTCCATAAGACATGGTTCCACTCCCCTCCTAATTCCCCATTCATACCTCGTGGGCACTAAATCACCTTCTCCTCGGAAGCTCCCTTCTCCCGAGCCGCGAAACCTCAGCCCCTCATCCATGGCGCCTCCCACCGCACCAAATCACCTTGTCCATTTGTCATCGTGCACTGGGTCGTGTGCCTCTTACTCCGAGCTGCTGGAGCTACCTCGACAACGATCGTGAACCGTACCGGAGCCGATTCACCCCCGCCATTGTTCACGGCGCCGGAGCGGCCCCAACTTCGGATCCGTCCAGAGCCCTGGCGCTGCTTCTGCGTTGCCGTCGACCGTCGCAACATCTCTGCTTCCCTGCCGCCGGTAGCCACCGCAACCGCGCCGGCCTCACCGACTGAGCAGCTGGAGCTGCCTACTTCACCGGGCCGCCACATAGGTCACACCCTCATCTCAAATCACTTTATTTAGGTGCCAGTTGTCTGAATTTTTATTCTGGGACAATCGATTCCCAATGGGAAGCAGCACCCCTCGAGGCGGTGGAGATCCTAGGCTGCCGGTTGGCTGGTGTCTAACGTAAGGTTGCGGGGGTGCATGTTTGCCGCGGAAGCAGCGCTTAGATGGCTATCTTAGAGTTGTGTGGGTTGAAGGTACTGCCGCAGCAGGATCTGGATGATGGCGAGTCTTTGTGGATTGGCCTGGGGGCGGCGCAACCACGATAGTGGTGGGGCGGGGAGCGGGGTTTTGGTCGGGGCCACAGACGGCGGAGGCAGGCTGCTCTGCCGGTGGCCGCTAGCTCTTCGGGGAAGATTCTGAACAGTGTCAGCCGGGACGCACAAGACGGCCATCAAGCCATCCGGCGTAGATCAGATAGTTCCAAAATAAAATAAAATCGTGTGACCCCAATTTAGTCTTCAGTCAACAGACGTGTGACCACTCTCGTACCTTGCTGTTGATCTCTTAGGGTATTTCTTCAGATCAAAGAGACGTGTCGTTCTTAACATTATGCGTTTTCTGCATCTTCAGCCACACCGCCTTGTGACTCACCGCAGCTGCTCCAACAAGGGAAGCATACACCAGAAGGGAGCTATAGTCCCCACTCAACAGTTCCCTGCATCGAATGCGCGTGCCCAACATGGACAGCCACAACAACTGCAGGGCCATCGACAAGTCAGCACATGATGCTCACTCCTATGGATGGCGGCCAAATAGGTTGTACCCTCATCTTACTTGTGTGCAACATTTATGGATTTGTTATTCATCTAAGCATGGAAAATAGAGTATCACATTTCACTGTATATTCATGCTGATCTCTTACGGGTCTTGTTTAGGAGTTAACGTTGTTCCATAGTTCAGCTAAGAGATTGTTCTTTAGGTAACATTGTTCCATAATTATCATCCATCAGCCAATGCTATCCCACGGGCTGGTGATTGTAGTATTATACCACTTCTAGTATTACCTATGTTGTTCTTTAATACTTTTGTGTGCCATCTAGTTAATCTCGAGTACAAACGATACATATTCTGTAGCTTTCATCTATGTTCTCCCTTTAGTTTCTTAGACCTGTTGCTTCTAGTTAACCCCGGTCCTACTATTTATGTCGTCTCCTACGGTCACTCATTACATAAGTCTAACTACTAGTTGTCTTCCATGCATGTCAGATATAATTGCACACACTGATTTATCCACAAGAACCTCATGGAGCAATGTAACGGCCAACAAACTTGACGTCAATGATACCCAATATGATGGAACATGTAAAGGCAGTTCTTCACAAGACTTGCAGAAAGAGGATGAATCCTATTCACCCCACAAGGTCCTTGCTCTAACTTGGCCCTTGATATGGGTACACCATGCATATAATGTCCTGGAGTGCATCTACTCTGTTGTAATGCCTTGTGGTTAGCCTGCTGATCATGCATGTAAATATGGCATGCCTTCCTGTTTTTCAGTACCTATTCCATTCATGGTAACATGTTTTCAAATTCAAGTACTGTCATTCTACTCTATCGCGATGCCATCTGCTTAGTTTGGACATCATGCTTCTGAATATCTTATGCATTGTTAGTCATCAATATGTACTTCATCTGTCTACCATACCACGTTATTTTTTTACATTGAAGTGTTGTTCTAGTGGTCTCTTGCAATGCCATCTTAGTTCCCCAATCATACACGCATATGTTGCCTTAGTGTTTTTCTGTATGTATTCCGCTAGCATACAGTTTTACATTCAAGTAGTGTTTTTTTACACTGTTGTCCTGTCGTACCCCTAGCTCTTACATCATACTCCCTCCGTCCGAATTACATGTCGCAGAAATGGATAAAACTGGATGTATCTAGAACTGAAATACGCCTAGACCCATCCATTTATTTCCGGATGGAGGGAATACATGTCAATTTGTCATGCCTTTCTATTCTTCAGTACCTATTCCATCTCTGCTATAGCATGTTTTATAATTGAAGCACCATTCTTCTATATAAGGCATGCAAGGGGAAGACGGCTATGTTAGAATCTGAAGGGTTACAAACCAGGTCCTTGCAAAAGATCCAAACGCCAGGAGATATTAAACCAACTCCAGTTTTCATAGATACTGCTCCAGCACAGAGAAAACAAACTCCCACTGATAATAAGCAGATTCCAGTGGCCAAAGAACTAGTCCGCTCCAGTCCAACAAAAATATGTCAACTCCATTCTAAGAAGCTTGTGCGTATCCTCACACTATGAAATTTTATAGCATTTTGATCATATTTTCTACATGTTTCTTACCCATTTTTCTTTTAGAAAATAAGGTTAAACGATAGAAGACTTCCTCCATTGGGATCGTATTTGATCAAAGTATCTTGCGGGAATTCTCTGTGCTCCAATGCTGATGTAAGTACCTGTTGTATATCACTATATTTTTACATCAGCATGTATTTTGTTAATCGGCGTGAATCCAACCTTTATCTGATCTAAAATTAGTTGTAGCAAAATGTTAAAGGCGACAATGTTGATTTTCGTAAGGAAAACTGCCTGGTAGTTTTGCATACTAAGCTGCATGAGTGTACTATCTCATATCATGCACATTACTGAATTGTAGTGCTGCTCTGGTTGCCCATCCATCCATTGTGTCAATGTTGCTTTCGTATTACCTTACCTGCCTGATGATAGTTGTGCCATATTGTGTTAATTTGGTGTAGGCTGGTGTGGTCTCGTTCCCCAAATGTTCGTTGTGTTAATGTTGCTTTCCTATTATCTGACCTGGCCAATGATAGCAATGCTAGTGTGTTAATTTGGTGCAGGCTGCTGAAGATAAGAAGACAAACTCTGAAAACAGCAAGGCAACCCCATTGTTTCTTTCCAATAAATCTAGGCCAGCTAATATGGCAATAACTCTTGATTAATCTGTTTGGTTCCCCTCCTAATTTATGTTATGATGCAGTGGTTGAGACACTCTCCACTATCAATAATACAAGCCTGCCAAAATTGCCTTCTGAATCTGTTCAGTTTCCTTTGTCTCGAATGCATAGGAAAAAATGTATGTTTGTGAAACAATTAATGGCTGAAGCAATGATGGAAATGGTGGAGGAATCAGAGGTGCACATTCGTGTGAAACAACAATTGATCAATGTTTTCAGAGACAGTGTAGCAAAGCAGCAAAAACTTGCCCACATGCTTATGGGCGTCATCTGCTCTAAGGTTGTAGATTGTGACATTGTAGATCGTTAGGTTCTGTTCATTTATTTGCACTGGCATCAATCTTTGATCGCCTAGTGGATGTAATTTCCTGTAATATATGCTGGATGTGCAACGTTTTTCCCTGTATGCCGTACCTTTTCTTGATCAGTTTTGGTCCTGTGCATAATTGCTCGTCGTAATGGGCTCAAATTATCTAATTGGGCCTAAAGACATGTATGAACTTTAGTGGGCCCATTAAGTTAATGGGCCCATTAACTTAATGGGTCGTTACCAGGCCGAAAGTTAATGGTCGGCCCTCTTACCTCCCGAGTCGTTAACAGGCCGACATCGATGCGGGCAACAGGCGGGCCCATTTGATTTCACGGGCCGTTAACAGGCCGATACTAGGTCGGGCTACATATGGCCCAACTATATTGTGGGCCTTTAGCAGGCCGAAAGGGACAGCGGACTCATACTGGACCATGAAGAGCATGGGCCGCTAAGAGTCCGAAAGTCAGGTCGTACTGTAAATGGCCCAATTGTGTTGTGGGCCTTTAGCAGGTTGAACGAGAAACCGGGCTGGTATTGGACCATGCAGAGCATGGGCCGTTAAAAGGCTAAAACTCAGGTCCGACTGCAAATGGCTCAACTCACTGATGGGCCGTCAATAGGCTGAAAGACACACCGGGCCGGAAATTGGCCCAACACTTAAATGGGTCGCTAAAAGGCCGAAAGATGTACATCCTAAAAATTGGCCAATCCCTTGAATGGGCCGTTAACAGGTCAAAACCACATCGGGCCGATATTGAGCCCAAATATATAGCAGGCTGTTAACGGGCTAGAACTGATAATGGGCTGCAATGGTGTCAAATCGTTAACGGGCCGTTGACGGGCTGAATTGGCACATCTCGTATGGGTCGTGGGCTTAAATGGACCTGACACATGTAGGCCTTATATGGGCCGGCCTGCTAATTCTTAGGGGGCCGGCCTTTTTCACTAGAATGGGCCACTGTTGGGTCATGCCACGTGTCGATCTATCATAGGCGCCTCCTGTCCAATGAGTGGATGACATCTGTCCCAACGGTGAGCCGACATGTGGTTCCTCCGGCCAATGAGAATTTTACACGTGGAAAATCCCCATTGGTCCGGGCTATTAACAGGTTATCGGGTCCAAACCGGAACCCGATAGCTTAACGGCGACCCATTATGGTGGATGCCACGTGTCGGTCACCCTTGACAAAAGCACTTCTATAACGCGCGATTTATCGTCATGGAAGTGGACGCTTCCGTGATCATAATTTTGGTAATGTCATGGAACACTTCTACAACAGCACAGCTATGACTATCTTGATTCTGTCATAAAATCGTCATGGATGTACATGCATGACAGAAAACGTGACCAACTGTGACAAACATGTATCATCACGGAAGTGTATTTTTTTGTAGTGCTTGGGTTCATCGAGCTAGGCTGTGGAATCGTTGAGCAGGAAGACTAGGGAGGACGAGTTCTTTGCACGCTCCCCAGAGTTTGAACCTCTCAAGGGTCTGCCGAACCCAGATTCCGACATACTCCAGCCCGAGCACGCTTAACTTCTGCGTTCTATTCCACTAGGCTAGCGGATGGGAAGCCGCCCCTTGCTGATAAGAATTGCCTCCTTGCCATTAAGGCATTTCACGCTGGTCACCCTATGGGACCTACTCCCTCCTATCACACACATTTGTGCTTTTAGAAACTTTCTGGGATATTTACATGGCCGGTGTGTCGCCGCTAGCCTTCAATGAGCACTGACACTGGTAGCGGGAAAACGATGGGAGAAGAGGCGGGAAACCGATGAGAGGAGTGGTGAGGAACAATACCATGTTTAGAAAACCTAGTAGAAGGAAGCGTGAGCTAGCACGACGCATGCGCACAGTGCTTACCCATGTACTGTATGTGCTGTCGAAAGTGTCGGCATCATGGAAACGGGGGTCCCCAGACTTGCCTACCTGCGGCCCACGGCGTGGCTCCGCCAGCGGCCCCGTACGGCCCATCTTCACCAGCAAACATTCAAGACCCTCGTGAGGGTCCAAGCCTCGCGAGGCGGACGACACAAGACCTCCTCAGGAGCAGCCTCACCAGGCTGGCTCGCGTGGGGTGGAGAGATCAAGGCAAGGGAAAGTCGCGAGGTTCCTGCGACGTCAGCCGTGACGACCAAGGCCAGGCGGGCGCTAGCGCGCACAGTGTCCTCATTTCCTCTTTGGTGCTAAAGGGGCAAGCGCAGGCGAGGAGTCCCGAGGCATCAGGCAAAGGTTTCCATATCGGTGCAACAAGACCAAGACCAGCAGGACAGCAGGACGGAGGTCACCGTGGAGCCCAAGACGGCATCACCACCAGAGCCTTTGGCAGGCGAAGACCACCTTTAGTCAGGATAGCTTGTACTAGTTGTCCCCCTTCGAATTTGGCCGTTGTTGGCTCCCTTCCTGCTGAATATTTGGGGAGATGACCAGAGCCTCTATAAATAGGACTAGCCACCACAGTAGGAGGCTATTCATCTCACCTTGGACTAGATCCATCCTCACCCACACAAGTTCACCAAGCACAAGAACACCTCACCTCAGGAGGCTGTTCTTCCCTTGTACTGTTCATCCTCAGCCCAAGAGGCAATCCACCACACCACACTGGAGTAGGGTATTACACCACAACGGTCACCCGAACCAGTATAAATCTTGTGTCTCTTGTGTTGCGGGTTCGTTGAGCTAGGCTATGAGATCGCGATGAGGCTAAGGGCGTGATTAGGTAGGGGGAGATCTTTGTGCACACCCCAGTGTTCGAACCTCAAGGGTTCTGCCGGAACCCGAAATCCAAGAGAAAGGGCTCAGGGTTGTTGTTTGATCTGGGAGCATCCAACGGTGCACAGGTAGAATCCGTGGGGTTTGGGTTCTGGCCAATCAGAACGCACGACTCACATCGCGCGCGTAGCAGGGGGAGGGGGGCATCGGCCACGGTTTGGTAGGCACACAGCATTCGTGAGTGAACCGTGTGCTATTTGAAAACATTTTGTGAGAAGAATCTCGGTTTTTAAATCCCAGTAAATCCAAAACTCACCCGAAAATCGTGAAACCTGGCATGGTGTCACGACATGGCACATATATGTCGAGGAATTTTTTCGTCCATTTTGGCGCAAGTTTTATTACAAGCCTCTTACAAACCGGAGCTTCTCTCAAAGAAGCCTCATGGTTCTTATAGGGAAACGTGTCCCCCTTGTGGGTGAAAAGTAATCACTACCTCTTTTCGCCTTGTATTTTCTTCTACGGGCAACATGGAACGACAGGATATCCGTGCTGAAATTTAAACTTATTCAGGGTTCGTTTGGCCTTTTTATACACTAATTGAGTTTCCTAGGCATTTAATGTCCATAATTCAAATCTGAACTTCAAATACATGCTCCAGTTCACCAAAATGGCTAGAAAATTTATACATGTGTCCTTGGGTGCATGTTTAGGTCCCATGCCAGGAATGGGAACGAATTACAACCGTACCCGCATCCTGGCTCCTCCTCAAACATTTGGAATCTCCGTTTTTAAATCCCCGTAAATCCTAAACTCACCAAAAAGTCATCAAAGGTGGCATGGTGTCACATCATGGCACATATATGTCGTGGTAAAAACATTGTCCAATTTGGTCCAGGCTTTATTACAAACCTCTTACAAACCAGAGCTTCTCTCAAAGAAGCCTCATGGTTTCGATAGGGAAACGTGTTCACTGCCTCTTTTCGCCTTGTATTTTCTTCCACGGGTAACATGGAACGACATGATATCCGTGCTGAAATTTAAACATATTCAGGGTTCGTTTGGCGTTTTTATACACTAATTGAGTTTCCTAGGCATTTAATGTCCATAATTCAAATCTGAAGTACAAATACATGCTTCAGTTCACCAAAATGGCTAGAAAAATTATACATGTGTCCTTGGGTGCATGTTTAGGTCCCATGTAAGGAATAGGAATGAATTACAATCGTACCGGTGTCCTGGCTCATCCTCAAACGTTTAGAATCTCGGTTTTTAAATCCCCATAAATCCAAAACTCAACAGAAAGTCATCAAAGGTGGCATGGTGTGATGTCATGGAAAATATATGTCATGGTAAAAACATTGCCAATTTGGGCCAAGCTTTATTACAAACCTCTTACAAACCAGAGCCTGTCGCAAGAACCCTCGCGGTTTCGATAGGGAAATGTGTCCCCTGGTGGGTCAAACGATAATCGCTCCCTCTTCTAGCCTCGTATTTTCTTCTACATGCAAAACGGAACAATGGGAGATTCGCGCTGAACTTTGAAATTATTCAGAGTTTGTTTGACATTTTTATTCATTAATTGAGTTTTCTAGGCATTCAATGTCCATAATTCAAATCCGAACTACAAATACATGCTCCAGTGCACCAAAATGGCTAGAAAAAAACGTACATGTTTCCTTGGGGTGCATGTTTAGGTCCCATGGAACGAATGGGAACGAATTCAACCGTCTCGCCATCCTGGCTTGGCCACAAACATTGCGAATCTCGGTTTTTAAATCTCTGTAAATCCAAAACTCACCAGGAAATCATGAAACTTGGCATGGTGTCACTATATGGTACATAGAATTGTTCAATTTGGGCGAAGCTATATTACAAGCCTCTTACAAACCGGAGCCTGTCGCAACCCTCATGGTTCCGGTAGGGAAACATGCCCCTCTTGTGGGCGAAACGATAATCGCTGCCTTTTCTCGCATTGAACTTTCTTTTCTACAGGCAACATAGAATAACAGGGGTGCCGGGCTGAAATTTGAAACTGTTCAGGGTTCGTTTGGCCATTGTATATATTACTAATTACTAAGTTTTCTACGCATTTAATGTAGTCCATAATTCAAATTTGAGCTACAAGCACATGCTCCAGTGAGGCAAAATGGGTGGGAAATCATACATGTGTCATTGGGTGCATGTTTAGGTCTCATTTAAGGAATGGGGATGAATTACAAACTTGTCATCGTCCTAAAACATTGAGAATCTCGGTTTTTAAATCCCAGTAAATCAAAAACTCACCCAAAAAACATGAAACTTGGCATGGTTTCATGACATGGCACATATATGCCGTGGTCAAAAAAATCGTCCAGTTTGAGAAGAGGCGCACACGATAGTAGCCAACGAAGTCCTTTTTGAAACAAAAAGCTAACACGTTAATATCGCAAACGGTTGTATTATATTAACTGTGTCGAAATTTAACCATACGCGGTGGCGTGCGTGCGGCTATTTGATTAAATGGGACGAGCGCGACAAGTCCGCCGTGCAGGCTCGATGGGACGCGTGCGAGTAGTCCGCCGCACAGGCTCGACGGGACGCGTGCATCCTATCCACCTCGCAGGCTCGACGAGACATGTGCGAGCATCAACGCCGCCCATGCTCACCGGGAAGCGAGCTCCATGACCTCCATGCACCAGCCGCCGCCCTCCTTGCTCACAACTTCTACATTAATGGGTTAATTAAAGCACCTGGACGGAGGGTGTTTGCTTGTGATCCCATGGCAGCATTTGCTTTGTTCGTGTTTTCAACTCATATTCCGCCCTAATTTAAATTGCCACATAGGGCAACGGATAATACGACCACAAATAAAATGGCAACGGATAATACGACGACAATTCTACAATGGCACAGATAATAATTGTCTTACATATTTTGGATAATTTAAATTGCCACATGCGGCAAAGCCCGGAAGACACAGGGGCAAGAGAAGAAGGGAATTGCAGACAATGATCTTGGTCGCTACTGTCTCTACTCGTCAATGGATCACTGGGCGACGATATCCTCTAGCTCCTTCTTCAATTCCTCACGACTTTGCTTGAAAGCAGCCATGGATTCCTCCACCTCCTGCTCGCGCTCGATCTGGAGCTTCCTCAAGTCACCCATTAGTTCCTCGACGACCGCTGTCAGCATCATCCCCGAGGCACTGCTCTGCTCATGCAGCATCTTCCAGCCGGTGGCCTCCTGCTCCTTCTCGGCGAGCACGTTGAGGAGCTTTGCACTATCACCCATGAGTTGCTCAACGAGGCCGGCCACCTTGTGAACCGAGGAATTGGTGATCTTGAGGAGCTTCATCAAGCCGTCGACCAGCTCCTGCTGCGTAGTGACGCCAGCGAGAATGTCGTCGTCCCCGGCGAAGGACTTCGAACACCGGCTCGTCGCGGTGGCCGACGCCGCGAATGCACTTGTGAGAGCCCTCGCGTGCCCGTGAGAGATCGCTCGAGGGCTCCACGGCGTGCCGGGACATCTCTACTGCGGCCGCGGCTTCACGGTGGGACCTCTCTAGTGCTTCCGCGGCCTTGGTCTTTGCTACCTGGTTATATGTCCACCCTAAAATCCTCCTACCGGTCATGGCGGAATGACTTGACAGGAAAGACCAGTTTTGTGGGTGATGAGGAGAGGAACTGTGAAGTAATTTTCGAGTGGGTAGTGTTTATAGCCCGGTGCTAAGTGTGAACACATATTAGTTTGATAGGGGTGAACAGATTTTCAATTACTTATTGCGTTGTAATCAGCAATGTGACGAGAAACAAGGTCAAAATTTATTGATGGCAGAAGGTTGACCACGTGGTTGCTCGCCGTTGACGCGGCCGCGGTGCACTCTGCTCACGTCTGTCCGCGTGTTTTGCACGCCATTGAGGCGGCCGTGGCGCACTCCGCTCTGGCGTCCCTGCGCGTGCTGTGCTCGCCGTTGAGGCAAATTTACAATGGCAATGGTTAATAATTCTTAATAATTGTCTTACATATTAGGGATAATTTTAAATGCCACATGCGGCAAGGCCCAAAACACTCATCACCTACATATGCATACAATGATAATAAAATACAAGCTAAAAGGCTGAGCTGGCGGCCTTCCGACGATGGTCTTCTCGGACTCCATGATCAGCATAGCACCCTTGTGGCCATTCACTCCAAGTGTCCTGACCCGCCTCCGCCTACGGAGCTGCTAGCGCTGGGAGGCTCTTCGGGCAGCTGGGCCTCTTCCAGAAGAGCTTGACAGCATGCAATTGCGTGCATGACAACTCCGCAGAACCACTCCATTTCCATGTCTCTGGCCCGGTAGCAAATTCCGTCCATCACCTGCATCCTCAAGATATCATGTTGGCGATGTTCTACTTCATCGGGGACGTCAACTCCGCCAAGGATTCACTCGATCCTAGCCAACTCATCATCGGGATCGAGGCGTGGATTTTACAATTCACCCATGTGGAGCGTGGGAAGCATTCGCTGGAGTGCGGGAAGCATTCGCTGGAGCGCAGGAAGACTAAGTGGAGCACACACACAACTCGAATACCATATCCAGTCCCACATGTTATTTATCACACAAGTGTTAACATAAGGAAACGTATGTGTAACTTACTAATCATCGCACACAAGTACTCGCAGACGCATCGTGTGCGATACTCCTAGCCACCGCAAGCAACTAGTTTGCATTTTTCAAAGTTTTTGTACACATAGAATCGCACACGAACTAACTGTATCAACTGTTTGTGTTGTAATTTCTCATCACAAACAGTTCATCTGAGTCGCTATTTGCCACGTATCACACACATCTAGTTAAGTTGAACTGTTTCAGTTGTGTTCGCTAATCGAAAACAGTTCGTCTGAGTGAACCGTATGCCCTATATAAAACACACCTTGATCTGGCTAACCGTTTCTGTTGCACTCCCTAATAGCAAACAGTTCATCGGAGCGAACTGTATGTCGTATATCGCACACACATTGATATGGCTGCCCGTTTCTGTTGTTCTGCCTCATCGCAAACAGTTCGAACGGGTTAACCGTGTGCCCTGAATTGCACACGCAACTAAAATCTAAACCGTGTTTGATGGCTCCGCCATCGCAAAGTTTTGCACCTCTTTTGATGTTTTTTTACATCCCCGTTTGTGATTAGTGCATCGCACAAAGTTTCATCAAAGGCTCTCTCATCGTAGTGTCGCGTTAGCAGCATCCTGCAGTAGTGCATGTTGACATGGCGCACCACAAAAGATACATATTTCAGCCAGTGCAACACTTGGGAGAACACTGAAAGGATCGAGAACAGGTGTCTAGAGGGGGGCGATTAGACCCTCAACAAGCAAAAGTAGCAGTTTTTATGTTCTTCAAGTTGAGGTGGAGTTTTGGCACAAGTTTAAGCATTCACGATACATTTCAAGCAAGCATGGCAAGAGTATAGAAAGCGGAAAGAGTAAAGCATGCTATTTGCAAGAAATTAAAGGGATGGGATTGGAGTGTGCAAACGCAATGAAGACACACAGATTTTTGGCGTGGTTCCGATAGGTGGTGCTATCGTACGTCCACGTTCATGCAGACTTCAACCCACGAAGGGTAACGGTTGTGCGAGCCCACGGAGGGCTCCACCCACGAAGGCTCCACGAAGAAGCAACCTTGTCTATCGCACCATGGCCATCGCCCACGAAGGACTTGCCTCACTCAGGTAGATCTTCACAAAATAGGTGATCTCCTTGCCCTTACAAACTCCTTGGTTCAACTCCACAATCTTGTCGGAGGCTCCCAAGTGACACCTAACCAATCTAGGAGACACCACTCTCCAAAAGGTAATAGATGGTGTGCTGATTATGAACTCCTTGCTCTTGTGCTTCAAATGATAGTCTCCCCAACACTCAACTCTCTCTCACACAGATTTGCCTATGGTGGAAAGATGATTTGAGTGGAACGCAACTTGGGGAAGGCTAGAGATCAAGATTTTTGTGGTTGGAATGGAATATCTTGGTCTCAACACATGAATAGGTGGTTCTCTCTCAAAAAATGAGTAGTGGAAGTCCAGGCACGTTCTGATGGCTCTCTCTCTCGAATAGAGAAGGGGGTGGAGGGGTATATATAGCCTCCACACAAAATGCAACCGTTACACAAATTTGACCCAACTAGGTCAGAACGAATAGACAAACTCGGTGAGACCGATTTAGTTCAAAATGTGAATGTTAGGAATCTCGGTGGGACCGACAGATCAACTCGATGGGACCGATGTGCTAGGGCTAGGGCAAAACCTCATCTTGGTGTGACAGATTGCATGAAATCGGTGAGACCATTTTTAGCAATGAGTTAACAGAGAATTGGTCAGGCAAACTCGGTGGGACCGATTGCTCATTTCGGTAAGACTGAAATGTTACGAAGGGAAAGAGAGAGTTTGCATTGCGAACTCGGTGGGACTGATCGCTCATTTCGATGAGACCGAAACATTACAAAGGGAAATAGAGAGTTTGCATTGCCATCTCGGTGAGACCAAGATCCATATCGGTGAGACCGAATTGTCTAGGGTTTCTAGCAGTGGCTATGTCAAGAGAACTCAGTGGCGCCGGATAGATCAAATCGGTGAGGCCGAGTTTGACTTTGGGTTTTGGACATATTTCGAAATGAGAAAGTGGCTGAGGGTTTTGGAGCAATATCACGAAGAACTTTGAGCAAGTAGACCATTAAGCAACACCTCATCCCCTTTTAATAGTATTGGCTTTCCTATGGATCAATGTGACATTGTATCACTAAAATGAAAGTGAAGAGTCTTAAGCTTTTTCCAATCTTTGTCCCTAGTATTTTGAAGGGGTTCCACATCCTCTTGTCCATGCGACGCCATTGTTGAACTTTCTAAAATATACTAGATAAAGATATTAGTCCAACAAGAGATATGTTGACATTAATTACCAAAATCACCCAGGGAGCAATTGTGCTTTCAATCTCCCCCTTTTTGGTAATTAATGACAACATACATCAAAGCTTTAGCTAAAGATATGAATAGTAATAATTAAAGCTTTGGAAAGACATGTAACATGCATAGGCTCCCCCTACATGTATGCAATCATGTAAAGATAGTATGTAAGAGCATGTGAATGCATAAGCATGTCAGAGCAAGCAATGAGTGATGACCCACAAGTATAGGGGATCTATCGTAGTCCTTTCGATAAGTAAGAGTGTCGAACCCAACGAGGAGAAGAAGGAAATGATAAGCAGTTTTCAGCAAGGTATTCTCTGCAAGCACTGAAATTATAGGTAACAGATAGTTTTGTGATAAGATAATTGGTAACGAGCAACAAGTAACAAAAGTAAATAAAGTGTAGCAAGGTGGCCCAATCCTTTTCGTAGCAAAGGACAAGCCTGAACAAACTCTTATATGGAGAAAAGTGCTCCCGAGGACACATGGGAATTATCGTCAAGCTAGTATTCATCACGTTCATATGATTCGCGTTCGGTACTTTGAGAATTTGATATGTGGGTGGACCGGTGCTTGGGTGATGTCCTTACTTGGACAAGAATCCCACTTATGATTAACTCCTATTGCAAGCATCCACAACTACAAAAGAAGTATTAAGGTAAACCTAACCATAGCATGAAACGTATGGATCCAAATCAGCCCCTTACGAAGCAACGCATAAACTAGGGTTTAAGCTTCTGTCACTCTAGCAACCCATCATCTACTTATTACTTCCCAATGCCTTCCTCTAGGCCCAAATAATGGTGAAGTGTCATGTAGTCGACGTTCACACAACACCACTAGAGGAGAGACAACATACATCTCATCAAAATATCGAACGAATACCAAATTCACATGACTACTAATAGCAAGACTTCTCCCATGTCCTCAGGAACAAACGTAACTACTCACAAAGCATATTCATGTTCATAATCAGAGGACTATTAATATGCATATAGGATCTGAACATATGATCTTCCACCAAATAAACCAACTAGCATCAACTACAAGGAGTAATCAACACTACTAGCAACCTAGAGGTACCAATCCCAGACTTAGAGACAAGAATTGGATACAAGAGATGAACTAGGGTTTGAGAGGAGATGGTGCTGGTGAAGATGTTGATGGAGATTGGCCCCCTCCCGATGAGAGGAGCGTTGGTGATGATGATGGCAATGATTTCCCCCTCCCGGAGGGAAGTGTCCCCGGCAGAACAGCTCCGCCGGAGTCCTAGATTGGTTCTGCCTCATGGCGGCGGAGTCTCGTCCCGAAAGCTTGCTTATGATTTTTCTTCGGATGAAAGACTTCATATAGCAGAAGATGGGCACTGGAGGGCCAACAGGGGGGCCCACAAGGCAGGGGCGCGCCCCCACCCTCGTGGCCAGGGTGTGGGCCCCCTCTGTTATTTCTTCCGCTCAATATTTTTCATTATTTCCAAAAATAACTTTCATGGAGTTTCAGGACTTTTGGAGTTGTGCAGAATAGGTCTCTAATATTTGCTCCTTTTCCACCCCAGAATTCCAGCTGCCGGCATTCTCCCTCCTTATGTAAACCTTGTAAAATAAGAGAGAATATGCATAAGTATTGTCACATAATGTGTAATAACAGCCCATAATGCAATAAATATCGATATAAAAGCATGATGCAAAATGGACGTATCAATGAGTTACATGTATCTTGGCTATATGCATCAGAGCAATTGATGTAAATACAGGAAGTGTACCTTCATGTTCATGAGTCCTTCTTCCAATATGTACATCAGCAAGAGATCATCATGCACATGAGTGTGATGCATATACTTACCTTGTGGTCTTGAGCTGGCTTTGGAAGAGATGAACTTGAGAAAACAAGGTTAGATAACACAAGAACACCCTAAATAAAGCAAGTTTAGGAGACCACAAGACTACCAAGACTGGGATGACATGTAATGAGTGAGTACTTAGTACTCTGTTTGGATATGGACATGTCCCCAAAGATTAAAGATATGCAATGAATTCCAAATATTTTCTTCCCTTAGAAATGAGCTCTTTCTCCCCCTGAATCTGATATTGGATAATGGCAGAAGGTAGGGTAAGAGAAAATCAGAGCAGGAAAAAAATAGAGGAAGAAATGGTACAAACAACATGTCTTTCCCCTCTTAAAGACATGTGACTTCTCTCCTCTATTGTTAATAAGCATCTGGAGAAGCTAAGATGTGCTCTCTCTCCCCCTTTGACATCAATTTCCAAGAAGGGCACTTCTGGAGTAGGAGTCAAATAGTTTTGGTCCTTGAGGCACATTACAAAGCAACATGTAGTTTATGATGCGGGTAGAGGATAAGAATCATTGAGTGGAGCTGGAGAAGAATTGACATATGAAATGGCAAAAAGTTTTCTCAGCAGTGAAATCTGTTGCGTCGATTCATGTTCATCGGTGACACCGAGTTGGCAGTGTTAGGGATGATGCATATCGGTTAGACCAGGTTAGTCTGCATCAGTTGTACTGATTAACTATCTACAAGTAATCCCTGTAGTTCAGTCTAGCCGATAGGCATGAATCGGTGAGTCCGAGTTCAATGTAGAGGAAAATTTTGTCAACTCAGCTCACTTGGCAATCGAAATCTCACAAGGATTTGCAAGGAATTAACTAAAAGATTTGTAATGAATTAGATGCAGAAAATACAGAGAAACACATACAAAGGAAAGAGATCTAGATGAAGTTTTTCTTGATAGGGGGAACAAGATAGCAAGAAATATATGCAAGAACACAACGAAATAAACACTAGAGAACTTCATCTAGAAGGGTCGGCGACAAAGTCACCTATGTTAGAGTATATTTACTGAGGAGTCAATTGATAACACTTGGTCGTAGGTCATACTCATCGTTTAAGCTCAAAATGGGGTTACCATTTTTTGTTTAATCATTTTGATGTATTCACATCTTGTTGAGTTGCTTTGACCCATGACTTGGAGTAAAGCTTCTCTAAGATGTAATAACATACCTTGGGTGGTGGTGTTGATCTTGATCATGTAGTCGAACTTGTGTTGGATGCTCAAGATTGATGTAGTCCATCAAGAGTTTGGAGCACCACTTGTAGTTTGAGTTCATCTTCCTACATGGGTTAGTCTTGCAAGGAAGAGCACTTGTGTATCCAAAATGACAATCATGAAACTTGATACCAAATGAAATTTGATATATAGAAATTGTCAAAGGATATGTTGGGTGAGTTCATGCTTCCTTGTATTCAACAACCATATAGTAGAAACTTGGTGATGTAGAGATTGCTCTAAATGTGAGTGGCTTGCAATGTCATAGATTTGGGCTCATCCAAGTACCTACAAGGGTTAGATAACATGCAAGGGTACAAGTATAGATCCAAGACATATGATCATCATTATAAGAGAAATATCAAGGATTAGTCAAAAGAGGCTCATGCCTTGCATGTATCCTAATGGAGTTTCTACTCCAAGTTTGAGGCATCAATGATATTCAATTCACCTCTCAAACGGCAAAATACTTTCTCATCAAGCGGTTTGGTAAATATATTCGCCAATTGCTTATCGGTTCGAACATGCTTAATATTGATGTCTCCTTTAGCAACATGATCTCAGATGAAATGATGACGAACTTCAATATGCTTAGTTCTAGAATGTTGCACGGGATTGTGAGCAATCTTAATAGCACTTCATTATCATAAAGCAATGGAACAAGTTTCACATGTATACCATAATCCTTAAGGGTTTGGGTCATCCAAAGTAATTGAGCACAACATGATCCGGCGATAATGTATTCCACTTCGACGGTGGATAAGCATACCGAGTTTTGTTTCTTGGAGGATCAAGACACAAGAGATCTACCAAGAAATTGACAAGTACCCGAAGTGGAATTTCTATCAACCTTGTCACTGGCATAGTCCGAGTCGGAGTAGCCAACAAGGTCAAAAGAAGACCTCTTAGGATACCAAATGCCAAAGTTTGGTGTATGAATTAAATATCTCACTATCCTTTTCATAGCCTTAAGATGACATTCTTTAGGGGCCGCTTGATATTGTTCACACATGCACACACTTAGCATAATATCGGGACGGGACGCACATAGATATAACAATGAGCCAATAATAGAGCGGTAAACCTTTTGGTCAACCAGTTTGCCATCCTTAGTCAAGTCAAGATGTCCACTAGCAGGCATGGGTGTTTTCATACCTTTGCTCTCTTGCATGTTGAACTTCTTGAATAAGTCCTTGGTATACTTTGTTTGGGAAACAAAGGTACCCTCCTTAGTTTGCTTGATTTGCAAACCAAGGAAGAATTTGATTTCACTCATCATAGACATCTCAAACTACTCCGACATTAGCCTTCCAAACTTTTCACTAAAAAGAGGGTTAGTCGAATCAAATATGATATCATCCACATAAATTTGGCACACAAATAATTCACCATTAACCCTTTTAGTAAAAAAGTGTAGAATCAATTTTCCCAATTTCAAAGCCTTTTTCAATAAGAAACTTAGTCAAGCATTTATACCTTGCTCTAGGAGCTTGTTTAAGACCATAAAGAGCTTTGTGAAGTTTGTAAACATGATTAGGTTTCTTGGGATTAACAAAGCCGGGAGGATGTTTAACATATACTTCCTCCTCAATTTTACCATTTAGAAAAGCACTTTTAATGTCCATTTAGTATAACGTGATATCATGGTGATTGGCATAAGCAAGTAAGATGCCTATGGACTCAAGTCTAGCAACGGGGGCATATGTCTCACCATAGTCCATACCTTCGACTTGAGTTTAGCCTTGGGCGACGAGACGGGCCTTGTTGCGTACAACGTGTCCATCTTCATCTTGCTTATTCTGAAATAGCCATTTGGTTCCAATGAGATTGAGCTTCTGATCGGGCTTTTCAACAAGCGTCCATACTTGATTCCTCTCAAAATTGTGCAGCTCTCTATGCATAGCGTTCACCCAATCTGGATCATCAAGAGCTTCTTCAAGATTCATAGATTCAATACTAGAAATGAATGAGTAATGTTCACAAAAGTTAGCCAGACAAGTTTAGAGCAAGTAATTCTCCCGGTTTGAATATCATCGAAGATTTTTTGACGGGGTAGTCTCTTGAGACTCTTGCTCTAACTCGTGAGAGCTTTTGTTTGGGTCGGGGTGGAACATCCTCTTCATTGTCTTCTTCTTATTATTGTCCTTCTTCATTGTTGTTGGCATTGTTGTTCTCTTGTGGAGGTGGAGAAGGAGGTCGATGAGGTTCATCTTGGTGTACTTCCTCATTTCCTTTGTCTTGACGTGTTCCACTCGTGGATGCCTTCAAGTCGACTTGTGGTTCACCTTGGTGTGAAGTTGAGGCTTCCACTTGAACGGACGAGGTACTCTCCTTCACCTCCGTTGGGCAAATCTTGCCAATAGACAAGTCTTGAATTGCTTCTGAGGGATCTTTATCACCTACATCAATTGGCAATTGCTCTATTTGCGAGCCGTTAGATTCATCAAACTACACATCTACCGTCTCTTCAACCTTTCGGGTGAAATTTCTGTAGACATGGTAAGTGTGATAGTTTGAGCCATAACCGAGTAGGAAACCTTCATCAGATTTAGGGGGAAATTTCGAACAGTGATGCTTATCAAGAATGTAGCACTTTGAGCCAAATACTCGAAAGTGTCCAACTTGGGGTTTGTTACCGGTGAGAAGCTCATATACCGTCTTGCCGAGAAGCTTGTGAAGATATAGTCGATTTGTTGCATGACAAGCTGTCGAACCGCTTCCGCCCAAAAGTGTTTTGGCATCTTGTATTCATCAAGCATCATTCTCACCATCTCAATAAGTGTCTGGTTCTTCCTCTCAACAACTCCATTTTGTTGAGGCATGTACGTAGCCAAGAACTCATGTGAAATCCCTTCTTCATCAAGAAAGGTATCCACATTGGCGTTCTTGAACTCCGTTCTGTTGTCGCTGCGAACCTTCTTGATCTTCACTTCAAATTGATTTTGGGCCTTCCTAACGAAGTTCTTGAAGATCTTTTGCACCTGTGATTTATCATCAAGAAATAACACCCACATAAATCTTGAAAAATCATCAGAAATGACCAATCCGAACGAGTTACCACCGAGACTCTTGTAGGCGTTGGGACAAAAAAGATCCATATGAAGTAGCTCGAGCAGTCTTCTCGTGGTCATAATGTTCTTCATGGGATGACTTCCTCCAACTTGTTTTCCTGCTTGACAAGCACTCCAAAGTCTATCCTTGTCAAATATAACACCTTTAACACCAAGGATATGATCACCTTTAATAAGCTTATCAAGATTTTGCATACCCACATGACCTAACCTTCTATGCCATAACCAACCTTTAGAAAATTTAGCAATTAAGCAAGCTCTAGGTTGAGCCATTTTAATGAAATCAACAATGTAGAGATCACCTCTACGTATACCGGTAAAGACCATATTGATTATCTCTTCGAAACACTTGGCAATCTACTTCGGTAAATAGGACATTCTAACCGAAATCGGCTAGTCTAGACACGAAAAGTAAATTGTAGCCAAGAGATTTAACAAGCATAACGTTTAGGATGGAGCTGTCATGTGAGATGGCCACCTTACCAAGGCTAACCACCTTACCCTTGAGTTATCACTAAAAGTGACATACTTTCGGGGGGCGTCGTTCTCAGCAAGCTCACGAAACTTGTGCTTGTCTCTGGTCATGTGATCGGTACATCCACTATCAAGAACCTATTCCTTTCCTCCGGCCATGTAACCACGAAGGTTAGCCATAAGACCAAAGTGTCTCATAGAATCATCAAGATTAAAATCATTATCATCATCCTCGTCATAATACCCATGTTCAACATCATCTTGTGATTGATCATCACCTAGAGAGAGTGATTCATTAGATGTATGACCATGACAATGTACATCTTGATGAATTCTAATGACTAGTGAAATGATGGTACTAATGACTCCAACATCTCCTTTGGCACACACGAGGTCACGAAGCTCAAATAGACAATCATCAAATTTAGGATCACTAGGTTTCATTTTATGAAAAGCAATGGACTTTTGAAGAATCTCATTTAGGTTTTTCAAGGAATAGTTTGGAAAGCGTTCCTCAAGATATCTACATATAGTATAAGCACATTCAAATGTAGGCAAGCATACAGGCAAATTTCAAGGTAATCCTCTAATGATAAGATTAATAGCTCTAAGATTGCGGGTCATGTCAAGACACTCATTAGGGCTAGGATGCAATGGATCAATAGGAGGCACACAAGGGCTAGTAATATACTTGGTCAAATTATATTCCTTGAAAATCTCAAGCATATTATTTTTCCAAGCACTATAGAACTCCCCATCAAGCATAGGAACTCTACATCTAATACTCCCAATCATAGACTCACCCATCTTCCTCCAATGGTGATTAAACCAAATCAGTGGAGACCAATGCTCTCATACCAATTGAAAGGATCGAGAATAGGTGTCTAGAGGGGGTGATTAGACCCTTAACAAGCAAAAGTAGCAGTTTTTTAGTTCTTCAAGTTGAGGTGGAGTTTTAGCACAAGTTTAAGCATCACGATATGTTTCAAGCAAGCATGGCAAGAGTATAGGCAGTGGAAAGAGTAAAGCATGCTATTTGCAAGAAAGTAAAGGGATGGGATTGGAGTGTGCAAGCGCTATGAAGACATGCAGATTTTTGGCGTGGTTATGATAGGTGGTGCTATCGTACGTTCACGTTGATGGAGACTTCAACCCACGAAGGGTAACGGTTGCACCAGTCCACGGAGGGCTGCACCCACGAATGGTCCACGAAGAAGCAACTTTGTCTATCCCACCATGGCCATCGCCCACAAAGGACTTGCCTCACTCGGGTAGATCTTCACAAAGTAGGCGATCTCCTTGCCCTTACAAACTCCTTGGTTCAACTCCACAATCTTGTCGGAGGCTCCCAAGTGACACCTAACCAATCCAGGAGACACCACTCTCCAAAAGGTAATAGATGGTGTGTTGATGATGAACTCCTTGCTCTTGTGCTTCAAAAGATAGTCTCCCCAACACTCAACACTCTCTCACAGATTTGGCTATGGTAGAAAGATGATTTGAGTGGAACGCAACTTGGGGAAGGCTAGAGATCAAGATTTTTTTGGTTGGAATGGAATGTCTTGGTCTCAACACATGAGTAGGTGGTTCTCTCTTAGAAAATGAGTAGTGGAACTGTAGGCACGTTCTAATGGCTCTCTCTTGAATAGAGAAGGGGGTGGAGGGGTATATATAGCCTCCACACAAAATGCAACCATTACACACATTTGACCCAACTCGGTCAGAATGAATAGACGAACTCGGTGAGACCGATTTAGTTCAAAATGTGAATGTTAGGAATCTCGGTGGGACCAACATGATCAACTCGATGGGACCGATGTGCTAGGGCTCGGGCAAAACCTCATCTTGGTGTGACCAATTTCAGCAATGAGTTACCAAAGAATTGGTCAGGCAAACTCGGTAGGACCAATCGCTCATTTCGGTAGGATCGAAATGTTATGAAGGGAAACAAAGAGTTTGCATTGCGAACTCAGTGGGACCGATCACTCATTTCGGTGAGATCCAAACGTTATGAAGGGAAACAGAGAGTTTGCATTGCCATCTCGGTGAGACCGAGAACTCTATGGTGCCGGATAGATCAAATCGGTGAGGCCGAGTTTGACTTTGGGTTTTGGACATATTTGGAAATGAGAAAGTGGCTCAGGGTTTTGGAGCAATATCGCTAAGCACTTTGAGCAAGTAGACCATTAAGCTACACCTCATCCCCTTTTAATAGTATTGGCTTTCCTATGGACTCAATGTGATCCTGGATCACTAAAATGAAAATGAAGAGTCTTGTGCTTTTGCTAATCTTTGTCCTTCGTATTTTCAAGCGGTTCCACATCCTCTTGTCCATGCCACGGCATTGTTGAACTTTCTCAAATATACTAGATAAAGATATTAGTCCAACACGAGATATGTTGACATTAATTACCAGAATCACCCAGGGAGCAATTGTGCTTTCAATCCCCCCTTTTTGGTAATTGATGAGGACATACATCAAAGCTTTAGATAATGATATGAATAGTAATAAGTAAAGATTTGGAAAGACATGTAAGATGCATAGGCTCCCCCTACATGTATGCAATCATGTAAAGCTAGTATGTAAGAGCATGTGAATGCATAAGCATGTCAGAGCAAGAAATGAGTTACATGTATCTTGGTTATATGCATCAGAGAAAATGATGTAAATACAAGAAGTGTACCTTCATGTTCATGAGTCCTTCTTGCAAACAATATGTACATCATCAAGAGATCATCATGCACATGAGTGTGATGCATATACTTACCTTGTGGTCTTGAGCTGGCTTTGGAAGAGATGAGCTTGAGAAAACAAGGTTAGATAACACAGGAACACTCTAAATAAAGCAAGTTTAGGAGACCACAAGAGTACCAAGACAGGGATGACATGTAATGAGTGAGTACTTAGTACTCTATTCTGATATGGACATGTCCCCAAAGATTAAAGATATGCAATGAATTCGAAAGATTTTCTTCCCTTAGAAATGATCTCTTTCTCCCCCTGAATCTGATATTGGATAATGGGAGAAGGTAGGGTAAGAGAAAATCAGAGCAAGAAAAAAACAGAGCAAGAAATGGTACAAAATTAGACGCCTCTAATTGGTTCCTGCAAAAATTTATTTTGCGTGGCTTCTATGATTTAAAAACAAAAGTAGCTACCAACAATCATCATCAAGTATGATTATTCAGGTTAGCTAGATTAACTTTGCGGGGTGTATGAAACAAGAGACTTAATGGAAAATCTTGAGCCCTGTACTAAACTTCATCATACGCATGACCCCCATGCAGATCATATCCGCATTCCCTTTAGCTAGAGAAAATTCATCTTTATTAACTAAGGTGGAAGCCAAAGAACTGTGATAGCACATCGTTGATCTATCCAGCAGCATACTCAGGAGTAGTATAGAAGGATCGTAGATGGCCCGAACTTGTAGCAAAATTCCACCATGCCGTCAAGATGAGAAATACACAAATTGAAGGGAAGCAACAAGAACATCAGGTAATAGATTTTAACTACTACTAGAAATAATATTCTTTAGCAATAGATCTCATCTACTACAAGAAAATATAGGTCAACACTGTCGGGGCACCAGACATTCACGTTTGCGGAGCAGACTCATGCACAGGCGTGCTGACGATCATACATCCAGCATCAATGCATGACGCAAGGTCAAGCCAGAGAAGCCGCTCTTCGTGAGATCAAGGAGAGCATTAAGAAAGACAAGATAGCAGAAGGCCACCTTGGGAGGGCCTCCCTTGCCGGGCAGGAGAGCCTAGACAATTTGAGGCCGCACCCAAGGGAAAGTCCAGATTCGCCCCGGTAGCCCTACCGGGGCCGCCAAGATCAAACCCTGCCAAGCTCTTTCAACAAGGAACCTTAACCAAGACACCACTGCTCCACCTCACCGCACCCAAGTCACTAATCAGTGCGGTGTCAAGGTGCTAAGCAACCAGGTGCATCTTATCAAGCACGTGGCAGCATCAAGGAGAAGAGATTAACTTTATTGACACCCGTCCACGAGGCGTGTCAAGCTGATAAGAAGAAGAAGATAAGCAGCGCGACAGGCTTGCCAGGATTCACCCTCGGCATGACACCTAGCAATGCATTTAATGCACTTTGTCCTAAGTGCCAGAGTTAGGTATGGTAGCACTGTTAGCTATCTAATCACACCCAAATGACTGTTTTGCCACTGTGGTCGCCCCTAAACCTATAAAAGGAGGCCCGATGCAACCTAACAAGGGGTTCCGACATTTGGATCCCACAACACTTGTAAGCTCACGTCGCTCTCCCCGAGGCTCCTTCCCGAGCTAGAGCACGTTGAGCCTTCATGTTCCTCCAGATCAATCCACCACAACAGGAGTAGGGTTTTACACTGCAAAGTGGCCCGAACCTGGGTAGAGAGAGAGAGAGAGAGAGAGAGAGAGTCCATCGCCGTGCTATCCCTGATTGCTTCTGCTCTTTGTGCAACGTCGTCGTCCCCATGTCGAACCACAAAGGGGCACCCATGGCCCATAGGTGAGCGTGCTTCCACGCTGATATATTTGGCACGCCAGGTAGGGGCCATCGCTTGTGCGAACCTAAAGCAGTGACCAGCAATTGATCTTCGTCAATCTTCATCATCCATGGCTCCCAAGAAAAGAAGTGGAGCAGGGGCACATACTTCCGCCTCGAAGGCTTCGTCACTCGTAGTTGTGGGCGCCGCAGGCGCCGCGGCTATGGCAGGCGAAGCCGGTGAGGCGAGCAGCGCTGATAACAATGTCATGGCCGGGGAGGGGGCCGGGGCCGCTGGCGCGGCCGGGCCTCCTCAACACGCCGCCAATCGTACTTTCGTCGATGCGTATCATGGGATGCGCAGCTTCCTCCCGCTCACCCCACCAGCGTCCTCAACCAAAATGACATTGACGCCCGCTTCGGTGCGAGCCAAGACCCACCGGCCCTGCCGCTTGGAGGGGCGGAAGCGGGATGTACGCCACGTCCCATGTTGGGCGGGCGCACCCCCACCCTGAGCTGTGTTGTCGACCCACAACGACCGTGCCCGCACTGGAAGGGCCCAGCTGACCAAGAACCCGATCACCAAGGACAGATCTGGCCGCGTCAAGCTCCTCCGACAGCGAGCCTGAGGCGGCGGGGGTCTGACAGTGCTCCTTCTGGCCTGACCAGAAGCTGAGCAGTGTCGCGCTCTCCCTCCCACGACATGCCAAAGATGGCAGTCGAAGCGGTGGCGAGAGCTCAGCTGGTGTTGGATTTTCTTCCAGCAGCAGATAGGTGGATGAGTGGATAGCTACCATCCAAAGCCTCCTTGGGTTTGCTGAGATCAATAAGACACCAAGCGGGGAGCCATCGCAGCGCCCTCACGTGACGCTAGCGGCCCACGCAGGTGGTCGAGACGGGAGGACCGCGCCTACGGTGCAGTCCCCTCCGCGGGAGCCCGCTCCGGGGCGGCCACAGCGAGCTCAGCAGTCTCAAGGAACTGATGATCATGATGAGGCATCAATGACCTCATCGGATCCACGACTCCAGCAAGATCAACATCAAGTGTTGAAAGACAGTAGGAAGGAGGACACCCACATCACCATTGAGTGGCGTCGCGAGACACGCCATCAGTCTGATAGCCATAATGTTGTCGATATCGATGAGCCCGCTCCCAGTGTTGGCGGGTACCTTCCTTACGAGGTAGGCTTCCCGGCCTTCACCCGCGAGCTGCGGCAAGTCCGGTGGCCATCCTCTCGCACTTTCAAACCCGACTTGCTGGATAAGTACGATTGGAAGCTGAACCCGGCAGAGTTTTTGGGCATCTACACGATTGTCGTGCAAGACGCCGGGGGAAGGGATGAGAAAGTGCTTGCCAACTACTTCCCATTGGCGCTCAAGCCGAACGGGAGGTGATGGCTAATGCACTTGCCGGAGGATTCCATTTCCTCCTGGGCAGATTTGTGCAAGTTCACGAGCGCCTTCACGGGTGGACACCAAGAAATAGGGCGGCAAACCCTTCTGTAGAAGGAAAGAGAGAGTTTGCGCAAATACTTGCAGAGGCTCAGCCGAGTACACCGTAACATTCCCAAGATACACCTGGCATATGTGATTGTTGCATTTCATACGAATGTGCGCATCCGTAGAATGCGCATGAATGTTTGGTTGCCCATGACCGTCAGCGAACTCTACACACCGGCGGAAAAGTGTGCTCGTGCTGAAGAAGGGAGGCGACTTCCAGGGGAAGAGGTTGGCGTTGAAGTCGATTCGAAGGATGACAACGACCCTGCCACCCAGGAAGAAAAACAAGAAACACAACAAGAAGTGAAAGGACAAGGTAGTGATGGCCGTTGAAAGCGCCGGAGATCCTAGCACCGGCAAGAAAGCAAAAACTAAGACGCCCGGCAAGGAAGCTGCTACATGTGCTGATTGTCGGGCAGCAGCGGCTGCTGAGAAGACCAGCAAGTCTGACAGGCCATATTGCAAGATCCATAGGACCAAGGGTCGTGACCTTCAAGATTGCAAATAGGTCGAGCAGTTGGTTGAAAAACAGAAAGCTGAGTATGAAAGACGCGGCAAGGAGAGAAACTAGAATGGTACTGGCGGGAAGGGCCATGGTGGGTGTAATGGGCACCGCGGCAAGTCTGGTCAGCAGAAAGAAAAACCCGCCACAGGCCGTGAGAGGAAAGGAAGTGAAGATGACATCAAAGAAGAGGATGATGAAACCAGTGAGCAGGAGTTCCAAAAAGCTACTAAGGCAATGTGCATTGACGGGGGTGCATCTTTGCACTCCTCTCACCGCCAGCTCAAGCAGTGGGCACGTGAGGTTAATGCACCAGAACCGGTAGCCAGTGCTCAAGAACTGCTCAAGTCGTCCCGCACAACCATCATTTTTTACACTGAGGATCATCCAGACCGCACCACTTCGGTAGGATGTTTGCCATTGTTGGTTTCACCAACAATCTCCAACCTCAAGGTCACTACGATGTTGGTTGACAGTGGGGTAGGCTTGAATTTGATTTCTCCTGCTGTGCTGAAGAAACTCCAGGTTCCAGATGAGGACTTCAAGAAGACTGGCACTTTCCAAGGAATCAACCAAGGAAGGTGTCGGATTTAGGGCTCCGCAGACCCAAGAAGGTTCGAACTCTGGGGCATGAGCGAAGCTCCCCTCCTACGGTAATCTCAAGCTCACCACCTTACGTCCTAGACTCGTCAAGCACGCGCAAGCGGGAAAGAAGATGAACACAGTAGTTTACCCAGGTCCCGGCCACCTTACGGTGTAAAACCCTACTCCTGCTTTGTGGTGGATTGACCTCACGAGGAGGCTGAAGATGAACTAGTACAGTGGATGAGCAGCCTCGCGAGGGCTGAGGAAGTGAAGGTGGAATGGATCTGATCCCTCTCTACAGTGGAGGCTAATCTATATTTATAGTGGCCTTGGTCCTCTTCCCTTGAAACTTAGGCGGGAAGGGATCCCACAAAGGACAATTTGAAAGGGGACAAGTAGTACATCTTATCTGGATGAAAGGTGGTCTTCACCTGCAAAGCTTCTGGCGATGACACAGCAGTTGGCTCGGCGATGACATCTGTCCTGCCGAGCTCGTGGTCTTGGTCTTGTTGCACCAGAATGGAAACATTTGGGGGATTCCTTGAGAACCCGTGTACATCCTTGTCTCCTTAGAACCAAAGAGGAAACTATCTCCCCTGCACCCGCTGGCGCCCGCTTGGCCTTGGTCATCATGGCTCACGTCATCGCAGTCTCGTGAGGCTGGGTACCTGCATAGAAATCTCCGCTCCTCGGGAGGCAGGCTCGGAGAGCTGCTCTCTTAGGAGATCTTGGTGTCATCCAACTCGTGAGGATGGGGGGCCCTCACGAGGGTCTTGTCCTTGGGGTCTTGCAGTTGGGCCGTACCAGGTCGTCGAAGGAGCCACGCCATGGGCCGCAGGCAGGCAGATCTGGGTACCCCCGATCCCAGAACGCCAATAGTAGCCCCCAGACTCGAGGCGTGCTCGAGCTGGCTTCCGGGCGAAGCCAAGGAGGGAAGGTCAAAGCACCGCATTCCCCAACCGCCTGCGGGCAGGGTTGACGCGTGGCGCATGACACGACGCGGACGCCTCCACTACCCCACATTACCTTGGCAACTGCCCAAGCTGACAACGGACTGGCGCACGCCCGCAGGGCCATCATTGCCTGAATGCGGAGGGTCGACGGTTGGCCTCTGCTTGCCTATAAGAGGGCGAGGGGAGCGGAGCCCCCTAGCCCATCTCCATCTTCTTACTCCTCCATTTAACAATCTTGTTGCATCACTATAGGATCGAAAGTATGTCTAGAGGGGGGTGATTAGACTACTTGACCAAATAAAAATCTAGCCTTTTCCCAATTTTAAGTCTTGGCAGATTTTAGCAACTTAGCACAAGTCAAGTAATCAACCTACACATACAAGTCTAAGAGTATAGCAGCGGAATGTAAAACATTGCATATGAAGGTAAAGGGAGGAGTTTGGAGGGAGCAAACGCAATGTATACACAGAGATTTTTCCCGTGGTTTCGATAGGTGGTGCTATCATACATCCACGTTGATGGAGACTTCAACCCATGAAGGGTAATGGTTGCGCGAGTCCACGGAGGGCTCCACCCACGAAGGGTCCACGAAGAAGCAACCTTGTCTACCCCACCACGGCCATCACCCATGAAGGACTTGCCTCACTAGGGTAGATCTTCACGAAGTAGGCGATCTCCTTGCCCGTGCAAACTCCTTGGTTCAACTCCACAATCTTGACTGAGGCTCCCAAGTGACACCTAACCAATTTAGGAGACACCACTCTCCAAAAGGTAATAGATGGTGTGTTGATGATGAACTCCTTGCTCTTGTGCTTCAAATGATAGTCTCCCCAACACTCAACTCTCTCTCAAAGATTTGGATTTGGTGGAAAGATGATTTGAGTGGAAAGCAACTTGGGAAGCCTAGAGATCAAGATTCATATGGTTGGAATGGAATATCTTGGTCTCAACACATGAGTAGGTGGTTCTCTCTCAGAAAATGTATGCTGGAAGTGTAGGCATGTTCTGATGGCTCTCCTCCACGAATGAAGGAAGGGTGGAGGGGTATATATAGCCTCCACACGAAATCTAACCATTACACACAATTCACCAAACTCGGTAGGACCGAATCAGAAAACTCGGTCGGACCGATTCAGTTCAAAATGTGAACGTTAGGCTTTTCGGTGGGACCGACATGTCAACTCGGTGGGACCGATTTCATTAGGTTTAGGGCATAACGTAATCTCAGTGAGACCGATTACACAAACTCGGTGGGACCGATTTTGGTAATAAGCTAACCAGAGAGTTGGTCAGGCAAACTCGGTGGGACCGAATCGCTCATTTCGGCGAGACCGAAACGTTATGAAAGGGAAACAGAGAGTTTGCATTGCGAACTCGGTGGGACCGATCGCTCATCTCTGTTGGACCGAAACGTTATGAAGGGAAACAGAGAGTTTGCAATCCCATCTCGGTGAGACCGAAATCCCTATCAGTGAGACCGAAGTGACTAGGGTTTGTGGCAGTGGCTATGTTAAGTGAACTCGGTGGCGCCGGATAGAATATTTTGGTGGGGCCGAGTTTGACTTTTTGGTTTGGGACATATGTGGATATGAGAAAGTGGTTGAGGGTTTTGGAGCATATCACTAAGAATTTTGAGCAAGTAAGCCATTAAGCAACACCTCATCCCCTTTTAATAGTATTGGCTTTTCCTATGGCCTCAATGTGATCTTGGACCACTAAAAGTAAAATGTAGAGTCTTGAGCTTGAGCCAATATGTGTCCTTAGCATTTTGAGGGGTCCATATTCCTAATCATGCCATGCCAATCATTGAGCTTTCCTGAAATATTTATCTTGAAATAGCATTAGCTCAGTGAGCTATATGTTGTTAATAATTACCAAAACCACCCAGGGATAGTTGCACTTTCAGTCTCCCCCTTTTTGGTAATTGATGACAACATATAGATCAAAGCTTCGACAAATGATAATAAGATTGAAATACAACGTCGCTTTGAGAAGTATGTGATCAGCAAGAGCTCCCCCTAAATTTGTGCACTATTTAAGATTTGCTTTTGAATGCAAATGCACAATTGATTAGGATCATGGGTCACTCTTCCTTGTCACATACATCTTGGTGGAGCACTCAAAATGATATGAATTGAAACATGCACTCATCACCAAGCAAAGTGAATGATCATATATGGAAAATAAGAGATAATATCATCCAAGCAAGCATTAAAGTAGCATATGATCAGACACGTGATCATACAAGTATCTCACACAGACATAGAGTATCAACCAAGCACACAAAAAGTTGAACCAAAAGCAAGAGAGACAAAGAAGCAAAACACTCTCTCTCGAAGCCTATGATCTACGCATTTCTCCCCCTTTGGCAACAAGTTACCAAAAAGTTTGAAAATGCATAGTGCTATGCATCTCTCAGGCTTGGTCTTCGGGAGGTGGTGTAGAGAGAACTCCAAGAACGAAGGCATCAGGTGATGTAGCTGGAGCTCGTGGAGTGGTTGCTGGAGGTGGAACAGAAGCTGTTGCTGCTGGTGCAGATGTAGTAGCTCTCGTATCTGGCACAGGCACTGCAGCTGACCTCTGACTCCTTGGCACTCGCTGAAAAGCATCTGTAGTACCTTATCCTCTCTTCTCCTCTGCTTCCTCCTAGAGCTGCTCAACTGCTGTTTGAATCTCAGTGACCTTCAGATCAAGATCATAAAACTTTGTTTCTATAATCCTCTCCAAGCTCTCCTGATTCTGAGTCAGGGTGGCCAAGCCCTTCTCAATCCTCAATGTAGCTTGAATTAGATAACCCAATTGATCTTGTTTGCTCTTTAGGAACACTGCAGATGCCTCCTCAATGCTTGGCATCTTTGCAGCTTTCTCTGCCTTTGCCTTAGCTCTTTTCTCGTGTGCTTGTGCTGATGAAGGTTCATTCTCATTCATTACAACTTCATTATCTTCAAAATCGGGGTACAAGGGTAAATGATCCTTATCCAACAAGTACCTGTGCCCATCTTTGAGTTGATGAGCACCTGAATGTGTGGAGCGTACCCACAAGATCTCTTCTGGTCAGCAGTTCTCCTCTTGATTGTTTCCACAATCAGACTCATGGCCTTGAATTTTTGAGGAACATGAAAGATTTGCAGCAAGTTGATGGAATGTCCCCTTATCATATTGTGATCTCCAGATTTGGGTAACAATGTATGCCTCAGGATGGTGTTGATAGTAGGTAGACCAGACAACAAATAATGCACAGATCCAAGCTTGTGTGTCTCCAAAGCTTTATCAGGGATCTCTTTGTACATAATTGCCAAAGAGTTGTGGTCTTTCTTCTTCTTGGCATACACATCCAAATCATCCTCATGCTCTTCTAGGGCTTTGATCAACTTGGCCCATTCTTCAACAGTTGATTGGTACCTTGTACCTTCAGACATTCACATTATCCTTCCATCTCGATAGAAATGAGCACTGGAGTAAAATTGCATGATTAGCTCATCATTCCATTTTGTGAGCTTCTATCCAACAAATTTGTCAACACCACATGCTTTGAAGCTTTCATGTACACCTGGGAAGTGATCTTCATTCTCATCAATGAATTCCCAATCGGCCCACTTCATATCACAGACAATTGGCTTCTTGTCAAGCAGAATAGTCTCATAGAAGTCTTGTTGTTCTTTGGTGTGGAACCTATAGTCCACTGCAGTCCTCCTCCTCACAGCATAGGGATCAGACTGTCTCCACAATCTCAGTCCTGCATCTTTCCTGATGTTCATGTCCTCTGCCACTGGATGAGTATCATTGTGGTCTGGAACCTTGGGTTTCAGTTTTCTTAGCACTAGGGCTTCATCATCCTCTTCTTCAACTTCAGGCACTCGGGCCTTGTTCTTCTCTTCTGTAGGAATGTTTCTGGTGCTTCTCTTTGTCTTAGTGGGCTTCTGAGCCTGAGCTGTTGCTTTGGGAGAAGTTTTGGGCTTTGATGGAGCAGCCCCTGACTTGATTGCATCTCCCATAAGCTTTTGAGACTTGGGAGCTGGAGCAGCATCCTCTTCCTCTTCTTCTTCATCATCATCTAATTTTCTCATGGAGGGGTATCCAAGCACCTTTACAGTTGTTGTCCTTGCTTTATTCCTTTTCTTCTGCCCTTCTCCAGCTGCCTCATCATCACTATGTTGTTCAATGGTGAACTTCATAGTTTCATTTGTAGGAACTTTCCTAGGCTTGGACATTGGAATCCTTCTAGCAGGTGCCTTCTTGTTCAACCCTGGCTTAGTTGCAGCAGTTGTGCCATACTCTTTCTTCAGCACCTTCTTCTTAGATCTCACTTCCTCTTCAGTAGCCACATAATCCTCATCCTTAGAATCTGGGGCTTTCTTCTTCCTTGATCTGGTGGCTGCCTTGGGCAAGTTACTTGATGTGCTCCTGCTGCCCTCATCATAGCTGCTTGAGGAAATAGTGCCCTCACTCAATTGCACTTGCTCTTCAGATTTGTTTTGGCTATCACTTTGGTCAGACATCTTGGCAATCACACTGACAGCAAACCCGATGAATAGATGTGGATGAGGTAGAATGGATGAGCATCACAAAGTGCAGAGTTTTTGCAAAACAGATGAGTCAAAAACTTAGTTTTAGTTCTCCACATAAAGCATTTCGGAGCTACCGATTTGTTAAACTCGGTGATACCGAAGCAACTTTTGGAACCTAAACTAGTGAACTCGGTCAGACCGAGTCACAGTTCAGTGGCACCAAGATTGCTAGGGTTTCACAGAGATTTGAACTCGGTCACACCGATTTGCAATTTTTGGTCAGACCAAAAAGCGCATGTGCAATGGCCTAAGCCAAATCGGTGAGACCGATTTCTACAACTCGGTCGGTCTGAGATGAGTTCGGCGGATACCTAACCCTAAATTTTCGAATCAAACCTAACCTAAATGATGCTTTCTCTGGATAGATTGTTTTCATACGTGGCAATGATCATGGCAAAGCAATGTTCTAGGAATCGGAGTAAGGAAATAGCACAAAGTATCGAACCCATACCCTAGTTCTGCAGGAGTTCTCTATGGCGGCAACGGCAGAGTAGAATTCTGTTGACGGCGACGGAAACTAGCAGCGGGAGGTCGCTGGCGGCCAGGAGACGATCCGGAGACCCGAGGAAGCAAAGCAGGATACGCGCGGGCTGAAGGCTTTCGAAGAAATTTCCAAAATCTCACCCGTGGATATATATATCCCGACCCTGTCGGTGTGACCGAGTGGAACAACTCGGTGGCACCGAGATGCAGAATCGCAAGTGGTTACTGCAACTCGGTGTGACCGAAAGTTTCAAATCGGTTGCACCGAGATGGAAAACCTGGATCAACTTAGTGAACTCGGTGTGACCGAAGTGGATGACTGGGTCATATCAAATTGCACAAAGAGGTTTTGGAAGTTTAAGTCTATGACGAATCAGGGACTCCGAGTGCTCCTCACATAGAGTGGTTCGAATCTGACTTGATCAAACTTTGTGATGTAGCATGAATAGAGTTTGAGACGAGAAAAGCATAGATAGCTAGAGGGTGTTCTTAGGAATTCTTGTCCATCCATTTGGTAAAAGAGAAAAGGCCAAACAAACAAAGCAACAAATGGATGTCCTCGAATGAGTAAAATATGCACTCAACATGCTCACACAATAAAATGGCAAATGAAATATGTGACAAAGCATGCACAAACACTCTAGCATCTATCAAGCAATTGGCGATGACTAGGTCATCTATATATGAGTATATTGACTTAGGAGTCAAATGAGAACATTTGATCATAGGTCATACTCATCGTTTAAGCACAAGTAGGGTTACCAGTTTTACATAAAGCATTGTTGTGTTCACACCATTAGAGTTGCTTTAGCTCAATTGGTTAGAGTAAAGCTCCCCCTGATATCCCCCCTAAGAGGGATGAACTCACCTTGGGTTTTGTCGATGATGACTTCATGTAGATGTTGAAGATGTGGATGCTCAAAGTTGATGTAGATCATTTGGAGCAATCCATTGGAGTGAGTTGCGCTTTCAATACCTACACGGGTTAGTCCCACAAGGAGAAAACAAGCATATCCATAGACATAGAGTGAAGTTCACACAAGATGATGTCCATGAAAGCATTAGGTTACCTTGTCCATTGTCTTACCAACAAGAGGGTTTCTGACTCTTTGAACTAGTGCAAGATGTGGAAGTTGTTTGCACTTGTCCTCGCCAAGATGATATGAGTGAAGTATGTTGGCGGAGTCACCCTCAAGAACTTTCTAATTCTTCTTCTTCGGGATCCACATCATCTTGATGGGAATCCTTGGAGTTGTAGTCGTACTTGATGAAGTAGAACTTGATGTAGTCTTGGGAACCCACTTGACCAAGGCCTTAGGAGCTTCTTCAAATGCATCAATCTCGGCTGGAAGCTTGTCCTTCCCTTTTTTTTGTGGTCTTATGGTGGAAAATGATCTTGACACTACTAGGAAAATGCTTATAGACAGTAGCATAGTAGCAGCGCTTTTTATAACAAAGCGTTGCTACTACTTATCAGGAGCGATTTTTATAAAAAGCGCTACTACTTGCACTTACCAATAGCGCCGTTTTAGTAAAAAAAATGCTACCACAACAATTGCTAGGCCGTTGCCGGCAGGCCAGGCATAGTAGTAGCGCTTTTATGTATGAAGCGCTACTGCTACCAGACGTAGTAGTAGCACTTTCTAGAAATAAGCGCTACTACTACGGGCTCTTTATCCAACCCAACGGCCCGCGCTCGACCTATCTCTCTCACTCCCCCGCCCTCACACACTCACTCGCCTCTCTCTGCCGTTGTCGCCGCCGCCCTCCCCCACGCACCACCGTCCCCTGCGCCGGAGCCCTCCCGCCGGCCTCCCTCGCCCGCGCCGGCTTTGCTCCACCGCTGGCCACCCTCCCCCGCGCCGGCCTCCTCACCCGCCGGCCACCCTCGCCCGCGCCAGCTCTGCTCCCCCGCCGGCCTCCTCCACCACCGTGAGGTACTCCTCCTCCCTCCATTTAGTTCATTAGGTTAGGTAACTTAGGTGAATTTAGTTAATTAACTTAGGTGAATTTAGTTAATTAACTTAGATGTTTTTTAGTTAGGGAAGTAGGTTAGGTAACTAATTCAGTAGATGCTTATTTAGGGCAGTGGTGTTTAGTTTATAGAAAAATTCAATATAGTTTTTTTACTGTTTTTTAGTAAGTGTTTAATAGAATTAGTTAGAAAATAAATAGAACTAGTTAAACTAGTTTATTTTTAGTAAGTACTAGTTTATTTTATTTATAGTAAGTGCTTAGTTGAACTAGTTGAATTAATAAAACTAGTTTATTTTTAGTAAGAAAATTTAGGTATATGAGATTTGATGATCTAATTAAAATTTTACTATAGAACTAGTTTATTTTTAGTAAGAAAATTAATAGAACTAGTTTATTTTTTTAGTTAAACCAATTATTACCGCATCGACGTGGACGATGCCTATCCCGCATCCTCATCGTCGACTCGGCGGAGGAGGCCTGGGCTTGGTGAGGAGCCATGTCCGGGACTAGGCTCCGCCGGGCTGGTACTGGGAGGTGCTACCTTCCGGGGGCGTAGCTTGGTGAGGAGCCAGCCCGTCGTTGACCCGAACCTTCTTTGGTGGCGGTCGGGTGGGCCAGTGACGGTGCGGAGGATTGAGGAGACCGCAGGGGTGGTACGTCACCGTGTCAGCAAGGAGGACAAGCACGTCCATTGCTACATGGTTGCGTTGGAGAGTAGGTTCTCCAATACCTGGGAGGTTCTTCAGGGATCTCACTGGAGCTATGATCCTGTGATGGTTCCTTCTCTTTGGGTGTCCACCGCCCGCGCCGATACCCGTCGTTCGCTACGGTTTTAGCTGTATTAGTGATGTTATATGTATGATACTATTCGAGATCTATTAGTGATAATATTCGATGATGTATGGACGAAAGAGATGGTTTAGTTTTGCTTATTGGATGAATGCTAATTTGAATACTAATTTATTTTATGATTTGGTTTTGCTTATTGAATGCTCAAAATGGAAAACTACTCCATCAAGTTTGAATGCTCATATGATGTAGATATAAACATGTATATCTTGTGTTGCTCAAATAGGATATGTGCTTGCCCAAGTGGTCGGCCTTGTTTGCAAGTTACACCTCCTATAGTGGCCTATGTTTTGCCGGAGTGTTGGTTAATTTCCGTTCCGGCAAATTTCAGGCGCTCGATATGTCCTTTTTTAGCAAAGGTCATGCCGGATTTTTTCGTGAATTCTGGCATGACTTGTGCTAGAATATGTAGGAAATACCGAGTGGCCCAGATTTTCTCGAAAAATAATTAAACGACATTTTGGGTTGACTTTAAGTCTGTCGAGGCTCCATCACCGAAGGTCGAAAAATCAGTGAGGGAGTGCACCCACCATATATGAGAGAGGACGAAGAAGCCCGACTGTTGTCGTGGGGGCCATTTTTCCTTCTTCTCCTTGTGCTAGACCTTTGTTATGCACTAGGGGAAGGATGAATAACGACCATCACCGACTGTCGAAAAATCTATGAGGGAGTGTATCCACCATATATGAGAGAGGACGAAGAATCCTGACTGTTGTGGTGGGGGTTGTTTCTCCTTCTTCTCCTTGTGCTAGACCTTTGTAATGCACTAGGGGAAGGAGGAGTAACGACCATCAGCAACGGTCGCAAATGTCAGAGAGGAATCAGTGAGGGAGAGTCACCACCATATAGACTCGGCAGACCAATAGTCAACCCGTGATGAATAATAATGTTCTAATTTAATTTTTATAGTACATATATTGAATTGTACAAGTTTCATCTTTGAATTATGAACGTAGGAAATGTCGTCATCGGACGACGAAAGTCTCCCGGGGGAGTGCAACTGGTGCAACGACGACCGACGTCTGTGCGACAGGCCTCACCTGGACGAAGATCGGCGCTTCGGCATTAAGCTACAGGAGACCTTCGATGTTGAAACGGTACGCAACGACGAAAAGTGTTTTTTTCGTAATTAAGCATGACTTCAACTATTTCAACATGTAATTTTCATCTTTTACAATTCGAGTAACTTATCCCATGCCATGCAAGACGCTATGTCTTGGAGAGGATGGATTTTGAAGACCATGAAAATTTCGAAACAAAGAAAATTCACATAAGGACCCATCATTGTCGGATGTGGGGTTCTGGCAAACCCTTGAGGTTCGAACGCTGCCGTGCGCGCGAAGTATTTCCCTCCTACCGATCTACGCCCTAGCTCGCAAAGATCTCGCGGACGAACTCGACGAACTCGCAACACAGAGGGACACGAGGTTTATACTGGTTCGGGCCACCGTTGTGGTGTAATACCCTACTCCAGTGTGGTGGTGGTGGATTGCCTCTTGGGTTGATGATGAACAGTACAAGGGAAGAACAACCTCCTAAGGTTGAGGTGCTCTTGTGCTTGTCGAACTTGTGCGGGTGAGGATTCGATGCCTCCTACTGTGGTGACTAGACCTATTTATAGAGGCCTTGGTCCTCTTCCCAAATATCGAGCGGGAAGGGAGCCAACAATGGTGGGCGAATTTGAAGGGGGACACCTAGTACAAGCTATCCTGAGAAAAGCGGTCTTCGCCTGCGAAAAGCTCTGGTGGTGATGCCGTCTTGGGCTCCACGATGACCTCCGTTTTGCCGTCCTCCTGGTCTTGGTCTCATTGCACCAATATAGCAACCTTTGCCTGATGCCTCAGTACTCTTTGCCTGCGCTGGCCTCCTTAGCACCAAAGAGGAAATAAGGACGTTGCGCGTGCTGGCGCCCGCCTAGTGCTGTTCGTCATGGCTCACGTCACGAGGGCCTCGTGAGGTTTTGCGCTGCCTTGATATCTCCGCTCCTCGCGAGCCTGCTTGGTTAGGCTACTCCAGAGGAGGTCTTGCGTCGTCCGCCTCGCGAGGCTTGGACCCTCGCGAGGGTCTTGGATGCCTTGTTGATGAAGATGGGCCGTACGGCCTGCTGGCTTGGCCACGCTGTGGGCCGCAGGCAGGCAAGTCTGGGGACCCCCGCTCCCAGAAGGCCGACAGTAGCCCCCGGGCCCAAGGTGCGCTCGGGCTTGGCTTCGCGGCGATGCCAAGGGTCAAGTTCGGAGCACTGCGGGCCCCAAAAGCCTGCGGCCTCGATTGACGCGTGGTGGTTGATTCGGCGTGGGCGTCTCCGCTTCCCCATGCTGCCTCAGCGACTGCACGACTTGACAAGTCCCTGCGACATGCAAGGAAAACCATCATTACCTGCGATCGTGGGAGACGCCGGTTGGCCTTCTCTTGCTATAAATGGTGAGTGGGGCAGAGCCCCCGCTGCTCATCTCTTCCTCGCTTGCTTGCTCCTCCTTTGTTTCATTGCTCGCATTGCCTCCGATGGCGCCACAAAGGAAGTTCTCTGCCGCCGAGAAGGGGAAGGCCCCTCGCGAGGGCCCCGGTTCCCCGGCGCCCAAGCGCGGTCGCGGCCGTCCGCGCAAGCACGCCGCGACCCCCGCCGTGGCCCACCGTCGAGGCGGCGCCGCGGCACGCGGAGGGGATCGTCCCAACCATGGCGGTCCAGTTGATGAGGGGAGGCGTGCTATGGTGGCGGGACCTCCTGGTCCGCGCTTCCACACGGCGGAGATGTTGTCGGAGTTTTTTGTCTGGTCGGAGAACCCGGCCGGCAACTGGCTCCAACTTCCGCGCTTCTTCGCCGATGAAATGCCGGCCTCTGGTCCGGGCGGACTCTGGCTGCGGGCGGATGGCTGCTGCAGCAAGGCCTCTTGGGTTGCGGTCGAAACTTCCGCCGCGGGCAACATTGCCCTGGCCCGCGGCTGGCAGACGTTCGCCTGCGCACGCGGCCTTGGCCGGCGGTGCACGCTTCACTTCAAGTATGACGGTGGATCGACCCTCTGTGTGAGGGTGTTCGGGGAAGACGGTCGCCGCGCCGGGTGCTGCCCCGAATCGAATGACGGTGAGGAGGTGCTCGGCCTTGGTGATGGTCGCGACGAGGATGAGGGCGAGTCTGCCCTCGGTGGCGACCGCGTCTCCTCTAGCTACGGCGGCTCTTCCTCCGGTGACAGCTCCAGCACTGGTGGCTACGACCAGCCGCCGCTCCCGCTTCGAAGGAGGCAGCGGGTCATCTCGTCGTCACGCCTCCGTGAAGCGCGAGGAGGGGTCTGGCTAGGCTCGAACGAGGGTGGCTCGTGAGAAGGCAGAGAGAAGAAAAATGCTCGCGCGACAAGGCAGAGAGAAGAAAAATGCTCGCGAGGGCACCTGCCTAGCCCCCTCGTAGGCATGCGAGAGAGAGAACATGAGCAAACCAAAGCCAAAAAATGCGGTAAAAGGCTAGGGAATCAAATCAGCAATGAACACCAAGAGCAACTTCGATTAAGGAAAAGCGAGCCAACTATGGAAAGCAAATGAAAAGCCGCGTCCGGCACCTAATCTAGTCTTCAATTCTTCTCACCAGCGCGGAGCTAAGTGTTGTCCACTAGGCGTGGGAGGGAGCCCCAGGGCCTGAGGCCAGCGCTCCTGAGACTCCGGGGCGTTACAGCCCCAACTCATTATTACGTGAGAGTGTCACGGGCGGCGATTCTTCACAGGCACCGGGCCTTCTTCATAGGCTCTGGGCCTTTCTTCACAGGCTCTGGGCCTTGCTTCATAGGCTCTAGGCCTTGATTCATGGGTAGAACTTCTTGAGGTGCTGGATGTTCCAGGCGTTTTGGATAGGTGTCCCTTCTTGCATCTCCAAGCGCACGGCGCCAGGCCTGGATATGTGGACGACCCTGAACGGGCCCTCCCACATGGGCGAAAGCTTGTGCAGCCCTTCCCTGGAGAGGACCCGCCTCAGGACCAGGTCACCTGTCTCAAGCGTCCTGGAGTGAATGTTGCGGCAGTGGTAACGCCGCAGCTCTTGCTGATACCTTGCCGCCCTTAATGCAGCTTCGCAACGGTGTTCCTCCCCCAGCATGAGATCCATCCCCCGCATGGCGTCCTGCTGTGTTTCATTGAACGCCAGAACCTGCATGGAGCGATGCTTGACTTCGTGAGGGAGGACTGCTTCGGCTCCGTAGACGAGGAAGAACGGGGTCTCGACCGTTGGCTTGGTAGCTGTGGTGCGGATGGACCACAGCACGGACTGGAGCTCATCGTGCCAGCCCCTGCCGAGGGCCTCCAGCTTCTTCTTGAAGGTTCTGGTCTTGAGGCCCCTCAGGACCTCAGCGTTGGTGCGTTCAGCCTGATCATTGCTCCTGGGGTGGGCCACCGAAGCGTAGCAGATCTGCGTTCCAAGGTTAGCACAGTAGGTTTTGAAGAGGTTACTAGTAAACTGCGAGCCGTTATCTGTGATGATGCGGTTGGGGACCCCGAAGCGGCTCACGAGGCCCTTGATGAACTTGACAGCAGAGCCGGCTGGAATGGTACGGACGGCTTCCACTTCCGCCCACTTGGTGAACTTGTCGATGGCGATGTAGAGATAGCGGTAGCCCCCTGGCGCTCGGGTGAACGGGCCTAGGATGTCTAGCCCCCAAACCGCGAACGGCCATGTGAGCGGAATGGTTTGGAGGCCCTGAGCAGGCTGATGGATTTGCTTGGCGTGGAATTGGCAAGCTTCGCAGGACTTCACCAGCTCGGCTGCATCGTTGAGTGCTGTAGGCCAGTAGAATCTGCTGCGGAACACCTTGCCGACGAGGGTCCGTGATGATGAGTGGTGTCCACACTCCCCGTCGTGTATGTCAATCATCAACTCCCTTCCTTGATCACTGGATATGCAGCGTAGCGTGACGTCGTTTGGCCGTTTCCTGTATAACTCGCCGTCTTGGATACAGTATGCCGTGGCTTGCCATGCCACGCGCTCCGCGTCCTCTTCCTTCTCCGGCAGCGTCCCATGCGTCAGGTACTCCTTGAACTCCTTGGTCCAGCATTCCTCCTGGGGCTCGAGCGCCAAGAGCAGCCGAGCTCCTGAAGTCGGACCACACGACGGGGCCCCTGTGGCCAGAAGCTGTGGGAGCTCCTCCCAAGGCTGGGTCGTGCTCGAAAGAGGTGGCGTAGCTGATGGCTTGAAGAGCCGCTCCTCGAAGACACCGGGATCTTGCGGTTGCCGCTTGGACGCTCTCTTGGCGATGTCGCCGGCTTCCTTGTTGGTGCCCCGGGGCACGTGCTGTAGCTCAAGGCCCAAGAACCGCTTTTCCATCTTGCGCACCTCCGCGAGGTAGGCCTCCATATGCTTGTCCTTCGGCTCGTACACCTTGTTGGAGAAGTTGACGAGGAGTTGTGAGTCGCCTTTGATGGTTAAGCGCTTCACCCCTAGAGCCGCCACAGCCTTCAGGCCAGCTATGAGGCCTTTGTATTCTATGATATTGTTGGAGACCTTCTCGCCATGCTGAAAATAGAGTTGCACAGCGTAGTAGAGCTTGTCCTGAGTGGGCGAAAGGAGCTCTGCTCCAGCCCCCGCGCCCTAGTGCGCGAAGGCGCCATCGAAATACATGACCCAGCTGTCTGGTGCCTCGCTTCCTGGGGAGGTGGACCGGTCTTCTCCTTCCTCAAGAGTCGGGGCGTCTGTCCATTCTGCCACAAAATCGGCGAGCGCGGCTCCCTTGATGACCCTGGTAGTACTGAACTCCAGCTGGAATGCTTGCAACTCGATGTTCCACTCAGCAACCCTTCCGACTGAGTTAGGGCTCCTGAGTACCCTCTCCAATGGGTAGGCTGAGACAACCTTGATGGGGTGGCCCTGGAAGTAGTGCCACAGCTTGTGCGAGGCCACCAAGAGTGCGAGCAGGAGCTTTTGCAGCATGGGGTAGCGCACCCTCGCGTCCCGCAATACGGTGCTGACGAAGTACACCGAATGCTCAAAGAGGGCTGGCACACTGTCGAGGCTCTCGGTCATGTCTGCATGTCTCCCAAACCCGTAGGGTCTACACACTTAAGGTTCGGTGACGCTAGGGTTGTAGAGATATTAGTATGCGGAAACCCGAAAGTTGTTCGGAGTCCCGGATGAGATCCCGGACGTCATGAGGAGTTTCGGAATGGTCCGGAGGTGAAGAATTATATGTAGGAAGTCCAGTTTCGGCCACCGGGAAAGTTTCGGGGGTTATCGGTATTGTACCGGGACCACCGGAAGGGTCCCGGGGTCCACCGGGTGGGGCCACCTATCCCGGAGGGCCCCATGGGCTGAAGTGGGAAGGGAGCCCTTAGTGGGCTGGGGCGCCCCCCCTTGGGCCTCTCCCTACGCCTAGGGTTGGAAACCCTAGGGGTGGGGGGCGCCCCACTTGCCTTGGGGGGCAAGCCACCCCCTTGGCCGCCGCCCCCCCTCAGATGGGATCTCCAGGGTGGCCGGCGCCCCCCCAGGGCCCCTATAAATAGTGGGGGGAGGGAGGGCAGCAAAAACACAGCCCCTGGCGCCTCCCTCTCCCCCTGCAACACCTCTCCCTCCCGCTTGTGCTTGGCGAAGCCCTGCCGGGATCCCCGCTACTTCCACCACCACACCGTCATGCTGCTGGATCTCCATCAACCTCTCCTTCCCCCTTGCTGGATCAAGAAGGAGGAGATGTCGCTGCTCTGTACGTGTGTTGAACGCGGAGGTGTCGTCCGTTCGGCACTCGGTCATCGGTGATTTGGATCACGACGAGTACGACTCCATCAACCCCGTTCACTTGAACGCTTCCGCTCGCGATCTACAAGTGTATGTAGATGCACTCCTTCCCTCTCGTTGCTAGTATACTCCATAGATGGATCTTGGTGATGCGTAGAAAATTTTAAAATTCTGCAACGATTACCAACAGTGGCATCATGAGCCAGGCCTATGCGTAGTTACTATGCACGAGTAGAACACAAAGCAGTTGTGGGCGTAGATGTTGTCAATTTTTCTTGCCACTACTAGTCTTATCTTGTTTCGGTGGTATTGTGGGATGAAGCGGCCCGGACCGACCTTACACGTACGCTTACGTGAGACAGGTTCCACCGACTGACATGCACTAGTTGCATAAGGTGGCTAGCGGGTGTCTGTCTCTCCCACTTTAGTCGGAACGGATTCGATGAAAAGGGTCCTTATGAAGGGTAAATAGAAATTGGCATATCACGTTGTGGTTTTACGTAGGTAAGAAACGTTCTTGCTAGAAACCTATAGAAGCCATGTAAAAACTTGCAACAACAATTAGAGGACGTCTAACTTGTTTTTGCAGCATGTGCATTGTGATGTGATATGGCCAAAAGGATGTGATGAATGAGATATATGTGATGTGTGAGATTGATCATATTCTTGTAATAGGAATCACGACTTGCATGTCGATGAGAATGACAACCGGCAGGAGCCATAGGAGTTGTCTTTATTTTTTGTATGACCTGCGTGTCATTGAATAGCGCCATGTAAATTACTTTACTTTATTGCTAAACGCGTTAGCCATAGAAGTAGAAGTAATCGTTGGCGTGACAACTTCATGAAGACACGATGATGGAGATCATGATGATGGAGATCATGGTGTCATGCCGGTGACGAAGATGATCATGGCGCCCCGAAGATGGAGATCAAAGGAGCAAAATGATATTGGCCATATCATGTCACTATTTGATTACATGTGATGTTTATCATGTTTTGCATCTTATTTGCTTAGAACGACGGTAGTAAGTAAGATGATCCCTTATAATAATTTCAATAAAGTGTTCCCCCTAACTGTGCACCGTTGCGAAGGTTTGTTGTTTTGAAGCACCACGTGATGATCGGGTGTGATAGATTCTAACGTTCGCATACAACGGGTGTTGACGAGCCTAGCATGTACAGACATGGCCTCGGAACACACGCAATACACTTAGGTTGACTTGACGAGCCTAGCATGTACAGACATGGCCTCGGAACACGGAAGACCGAAAGGTCGAGCATGAGTCGTATAGAAGATACGATCAACATGGAGATGTTCACTGATCTTGACTAGTTCGTCTCACGTGATGATCGGACACGGCCTAGTTAACTCGGATCATGTTTCACTTAGATGACTAGAGGGATGTCTATCTGAGTGGGAGTTCATTGAATAATTTGATTAGATGAACTTAATTATCATGAACTTAGTCTAAAATCTTTACAATATGTCTTGTAGATCAAATGGCCCACGTTGTCCTCAACTTCAACGCGTTCCTAGAGAAAACCTGGCTGAAAGATGATGGCAGCAACTATACGGACTGGGTCCGGAACCTGAGGATCATCCTCATAGCTGCCAAGAAAGATTATGTCCTAGAAGCACCGCTAGGTGAAGCACCCATCCCAGAGAACCAAGACGTTATGAACGCTTGGCAATCACGTGCTGATGATTACTCCCTCGTTCAGTGCGGCATGCTTTACAGCTTAGAACCGGGGCTCCAAAAGTGTTTTGAGAAACATGGAGCATATGAGATGTTCGAAGAGCTGAAAATGGTTTTCCAAGCTCATGCCCGGGTCGAGAGATATGAAGTCTCCGACAAGTTCTTCAGCTGTAAAATGGAGGAAAATAGTTCTGTTAGTGAGCACATACTCAGCATGTCTGGGTTACACAACCGCTTGTCTCAGCTGGGAGTTAATCTTCCGGATGACGCGGTCATTGACAGAATCCTTCAGTCGCTTCCACCGAGCTACAAGAGCTTTGTGATGAACTTCAATATGCAGGGGATGGAAAAGACCATTCCTGAGGTATATTCAATGCTGAAATCAGCGAAGGTGGAGATCAAAAAGGAACATCAAGTGTTGATGGTGAATAAAACCACTAAGTTCAAGAAAGGCAAGGGTAAGAAGAACTTCAAGAAGGACGGCAAGGGAGTTGCCACGCCCGGTAAGCCAGTTGCCGGGAAGAAGTCAAAGAATGGACCCAAGCCTGAGACTGAGTGCTTTTATTGCAAGGGAAGTGGTCACTGGAAGCGGAACTGCCCCAAATACTTAGCGGACAAGAAGGCCGGCAACACCAAAGGTATATGTGATATACATGTAATTGATGTGTACCTTACCAGTACTCGTAGTAGCTCCTGGGTATTTGATACCGGTGCGGTCGCTCATATTTCTAACTCAAAACAGGAACTGCAGAATAAGCGGAGACTGGCAAAGGACGAGGTGACGATGCGCGTCGGGAATGGTTCCAAGGTCGATGTGATCGCCGTCGGCACGCTGCCTCTACATTTACCTACGGGATTAGTTTTAAACCTCAATAATTGTTATTTAGTGCCAGCTTTGAGCATGAACATTGTATCTGGATCTCGTTTAATGCGAGATGGCTACTCATTTAAATCTGAGAATAATGGTTGTTCTATTTATATGAGAGATATGTTTTATGGTCATGCCCCGCTGGTCAATGGTTTATTCTTGATGAATCTCAAACGTGATGTTACACATATTCATAGTGTGAATACCAAAAGATGTAAAGTTGATAACGATAGTCCCACATACTTGTGGCACTGCCGCCTTGGTCACATTGGTGTCAAACGCATGAAGAAGCTCCATGCAGATGGACTTTTGGAGTCACTTGATTACGAATCATTTGACACGTGTGAACCATGCCTCATGGGTAAGATGACTTAGACTCCGTTCTCCGGAACAATGGAGCGAGCAACCAACTTATTGGAAATCATACAAACCGATGTGTGCGGTCCAATGAGTGTTGAGGCTCGCGGAGGATATCGTTATGTTCTCACTCTCACTGATGACTTAAGTAGATATGGGTATGTCTACCTAATGAAACACAAGTCTGAAACCTTTGAAAAGTTCAAGGAATTTCAGAGTGAGGTTGAGAATCAACGTGACAGGAAAATAAAGTTCTTACGATCAGATCGTGGTGGAGAATATTTAAGTCATGAATTTGGTACGCACTTAAGGAAATGTGGAATCGTTTCACAACTCACGCCGCCTGGAACACCTCAGCGAAACGGTGTGTCCGAACGTCGTAATCGCACTCTGTTGGATATGGTGCGATCTATGATGTCTCTTACCGATCTACCGCTCTCATTTTGGGGCTATGCTTTAGAGACTGCCGCATTCACTTTAAATAGGGCTCCGTCGAAATCCATTGAGACGACACCGTATGAATTATGGTTTGGGAAGAAACCTAAGCTGTCATTTCTAAAAGTTTGGGGATGCAATGCTTATGTCAAGAAACATCAACCTGAAAAGCTCGAACCCAAGTCGGAAAAATGCGTCTTCATAGGATACCCTAAGGAAACCATTGGGTATACCTTCTACCTTAGATCCGAAGGCAAGATCTTTGTTGCCAAGAATGGGTCCTTTCTGGAGAAAGAGTTTCTCTCGAAAGAAGTGAGTGGGAGGAAAGTGGAACTTGATGAGGTGATAGTCACCCCTTCCGAACCGGAAAGTAGCGCAGCACGGGAAGATGTTCCTGTGGTGCCTACACCGACTGGGGAGGAAGTTAATGATGATGATCATGAAGCTTCGGATCAAGTTACTGCTGAACTTCGTAGGTCCACAAGGACACGTTCCGCACCAGAGTGGTACGGCAACCCTGTCCTGGAAATTATGTTGTTGGACACGGTGAACCTTCGAACTATGGAGAAGCGATGGCGGGCCCGGATTCCGACAAATGGCTAGAAGCCATGAAATCCGAGATAGGATCCATGTATGAAAACGAAGTATGGACTTTGACTGACTTGCCCGATGATCGGCGAGCCATAGAAAATAAATGGATCTTTAAGAAGAAGACAGACGCGGATGGTAATGTGACCATCTATAAGGCTCGACCTGTCGCTAAGGGTTATCGACAAGTTCAAGGTGTTGACTACGATGAGACTTTCTCACCCGTAGCGAAGCTGAAGTCCGTCCGAATCATGTTAGCAATTGCCGCATTCTATGATAATGAGATCTGGCAAATGGACGTCAAAACGGCATTCCTTAACGGCTTTCTTAAGGAAGAATTGTATATGATGCAACCGGAAGCTTTTGTCGATCCTAAGAATGCTAACAAGGTATGCAAGCTCCAGCGCTCCATCTATGGGCTGGTGCAAGCATCTCGGAGTTGGAACATTCGCTTTGATGAGATGATCAAAGCGTTTGGGTTTACACAGACTTATGGAGAAGCCTGTGTTTACAAGAAAGTGAGTGGGAGCTCTGTAGCATTTCTCTTATTATATGTGGATGACATACTATTGATGGAAAATGATATAGAATTCTTGGAAAGTATAAAGGCCTATTTGAATAAGTGTTTTTCAATGAAGGACCTTGGAGAAGCTGCTTATATATTAGGCATCAAGATCTATAGAGATAGATCAAGACGCCTCATTGGTCTTTCACAGAGTACGTACCTTGACAAGATATTGAAGAAGTTCAATATGGATCAGTCCAAGAAGGGGTTCTTGCCTGTATTGCAAGGTGTGCAATTGAGCACGGCTCAATGCCCGACCACGGCAGAAGATAGAGAAAAGATGAGTGTCATCCCCTATGCCTCGGCCATAGGGTCTATTATGTATGCCATGCTGTGTACCAGATGTCAGGACCCCGATTCCAAGTCACATCGATCTAGCCGGTAACACCTCATACCACTTTGCGGCCTCACGCACGGTATTCCCACGGGTGTCGCCTTACCATGGCCCGGGACCGTTTGCGTCTTTTGGCTCACGTATATGATAGCGTCGCTAGCATCCATATGACAGAGAACCCGGGCCGACATGACTAGTCGTGAACCCAAAGTGGCACTAACTTACGGGGACAGGCGTACATGAATCAACATCGAGCATGTCGGTCAGCAGCGTGCGAATCAGGGCTGTAGCACTGGGCTAATAGGACTCCGGTGAACCGGGCTGTAGCAGGCTAGGCAGGACTCCGAATGTCACCGCGTGACATTTCCCCGAAGGGACAGACACAGGAACAAAGTGAATCACATGCCGGCCAGTCAAGTGTTTCGGAGCAGTAGTGCTAGGCTAGCAGGACTCCGGTGAACCGGGCTGTAGCGGACTACTATGGCTCATGGAAGCACAAGACTACATTTCCCCATAAGAGAGGCTACCATGGATAAACAACTAGGTTGTCGGATCACACACATACCAAGCATTTCAATCATACACACAATATGCTCGATATGTGCAAATACAACATGGCATCACAACAAGACTCTACGACTCAGAGTATCTATTCATTAGGCCCCGAAGAGCCAGATATTACAAACATGGGTCTCATGACCCAACATTCAGAGCATACAAGTCAAAGCACATGCGGAAGCTTAACATGTCTGAGTACAGACATCTACAAATGAAAAAGGCTGAGAAGCCTGACTATCTACCAGATCCTGCCGAGGGCATAAGATCGTAGCTGAGGTATCAAGCTAAACGTCGAAGTCCACACGGAACTACTAGCGAGACTGACGTCTCTCTGCAAAACAAAGAATACGCAAACGTGAGTACAAATGTACCCAGCAAGACTTACATCAGAACTAGCTACATCTGCATCGGTATCAACAAAGGGGGTGGTGGAGTTTGACTGCAGCAAGCCAGCTTTGACTCGGTGGCTATCCTAAACTACGACTGCAAGTAACTCTTTTGAGGTGGCGCACACGAGTCCACAAATTCACCATATCAATACACCACTATGGATCCGCTCCCGTCTCCCTACGAGAACGCCATCCATAGCACTCACGCTTATCTTGTGCATTTTAGAGTATCCACTTTCACTTGTCTATGAACTGTATAGGCAACCCAGAAGTCCTTTACCGCGGACACGGCTATTCGAATAGATGATGTTAACCCTGCAGGGGTGTACTTCGTCACACACGCTCTCGCCACTTACCACCATGTACACGTCGTGTACCTCGGCAACCTTCAAGCGGAAGCCTGGCGAGGGAGTCGGCCACGACCTGACTAACCACAGAAGTCTCTCGTCCAGGTTTATCGCCTATTCGGGTTCCATCCGCAAGGAGATCCGGCCGGGGTGTCGCTCACGGCCCCAAACGATGTGTGCAGGGTTCCCAAACCCACCTCGACGGATGGATCTACGCTTGGTACACCGTGCCATGGTGCCTAGTCTGTCCCAAGCCCACCTGTACCGGGTACCACTTGGTAGACTACTAACACTACCTACAAACACCAGAAACTAGTTGCAACTCCTGGACAGAGATCAGGTTGATTAATAAGTCGAGAGAGCTTGGAGCGCCCGGAGCCCAATGTGTGGTAGTAACTGTTCATGGATCACAAACACAGAACTCAGTTCCTGAGGACGGTTTCAATGAGACAACCCACCATGTACTCCTCCATGGTCTCTCACTGCTACCTTTACCAAATCGTGTTCACACACTTAGCTCTCATACAGTAGGACATGTTCACAACTTTCCAATTCATTCCCGATGAATCAGACCTGACACAACTCTAAGCAATAGCAAGCATGACAAACAAGCATGAATGAGTAGGCACATCAGGGCTCAAACAACTCCTACTCATGCTAGTGGGTTTCATCTATTTACTGTGGCAATGACAGGTCATGCAGAGGATAAAGGGGTTCAGCTACCGCAGCAAGTAACAGATGAATCGTTGTTGTCCTAATGCAGTAAAAGAGAGCAGGAGCGAGAGAGTGGGATTGTATCGGAATGAGCAAGGGGGCTTTGCTTGCCTGGCACTTCTGAAGATGATATAACTCTTCATCAGTGTCATCGGCCTCATCGTCGAAACCACGTCTACCGAGGGGGAACAACACCGGCAAACAGAGAAGAAACACGATCAATGCAATGCACAATATGATGCATGATCATGACATGTCAATATGCTGTGATTTGGGCTAATGCAACTAGCAACAGGTTAAATGAAGTTGGTTTGAATCCAAGATTCAAATTCAAACTCCATATGTGGAAATTCAAATGCCATTTACATGATTTGTCCTAAACAGTAGCTATAAGTTGCTCTAACATGCATGAAAAAGGTACAGATGGATAGATTGGATTTTTCTGATCATTTTTCATATATAATTTATCTTATTTGGAGTTACAGATAATTTTCTATGAATTTTAGAAGTTTTGGGCATTTTCTGAAATTTCCTGTATAAACATAGTTCCAGTAATTATATTACTGCATCAGCACTACGTCAGGATGACGTCAGCAGGTCAACAGCGGCTGGTCCAGGTCAAACCTGACCAGTGGGTCCCGCGTGTCAGTCTCTCAGTGCCTAATTAAGTTTAGGTTTAAACTAAACTAACTTTTAACAGGGGCTAGCCCCACATGGCAGTGGCTAGGATTCGATTAGCAAGGTCATTAGTCTAATCAACTTGTGGTTAGGCCAGAGTTTAGCCGGCGGCGACAGCACGCACGGCGGAGGCTCACCGGAATTCCTCCTCCGGCGGCCTAAAGCGCGGCGGAGGGCATCTACGTGTTGCTCGTGCTCGTCCGCATCGAGCAGTGCAAGCAGCAGTGGCTAGGGCGGCCCGTAGGGATGGCAATGGCAACAAGTGCGGTGGCCGGAGCTCAGTGGTGCACGAGCGCAGGGCACGGCTCGCCCTCGAGGGAACCAGGTAGCTAGGCCGCATCTAGGGGGCCCTAGGAGCACGGTGGGCAGCACAGATGGGCGTGGTAAGCTCAGAGGTGAGCAGGAGGTCGGCCATGGCGGACGACGGCCTCGGGAGCTCGTGGGGCAGCGGGTAGAGGGAGCTAGCGAGAGGGGAAGGTGAGGGGAAAAGCTCAGGGGCTCACGGTGATGTCGGTAGTGTGGTCAGTGGGCTCAGGGATGCGCTCGGGGCGGCGAATCGACAACGACGATCTCCGGCGGCCGAAGCTCCAAGGCGAGGTCGAGGGCAACGATGCGGGGCTTCCGGCGTCGCGTGAGTCGGCGATGAGGATGAGGGCGTCGCGGCGGACCTCGTGGACAGCTCGGTGAGGCGAGGAGGTGGCTATGGCCGCGGTGGCTTTGGACGGTGGTGACGGACGCGCTCGGGTGGCTGCGGGCGCGAGCGCTAGGGGGGAGAGGGAGGAACCAGAGAGGGGGGGAAGAAGCAGGGGTGTCGAGGGGAGTGCGTGGCGCCCTCGGGCGCCTCCAGCGGCGAGCAGGTAAGCAGGAGGTGGCCGGCGCGTGTCGGCGTGCGGTGGGCACACGCCCTCGCGTCCTTCTGTCAAGAAGAGGAGGACGACTGGCAGATGGCTGCATGGGCTGGGCCGCCAGGTAAACCCAGGTGAGGTTCCTCTCTCTCTTTCCTTTCTTCTGTTTTCTATTTCTTTCCTCTGTTTTGAATTAGTAACAATACCAACCCATTTTGGAAACTCCTGAAATAATTTGTGGACTCTCTTTGGATTATTCCAGTGACCCACATTTAGTTTCAGAATCATTTGAGCACTTAATATTTATAGTATTTGAATTCCCAAAGTCAAATAAAATATGTTTAAGAATATATTCATCATTTTTGGCAGAGGTTTCCACTTTAACCAGAAATCATGAACTTTTCTTAGGGACATTTTGGGTTTATTGAAAAGATTTTAATCCATCCTAGTTGAGTTCATTTAATGCTAGGGTTTGAACATCCCCATTTCAAGTTTCTTTCAAATATTAAACATGATGCACACATGAAGCTAGCCTAGTGCATTGCCAGAAGCTAGGGATGTGACACCAGACCTGATGTAAACCTTGCCGTAAGTTTGGTAGGAAGGTACCAAAGTAATCCCGGCATGGAACACTGGACAGCGGTCAAGAATATCCTGAAGTACCTGAAGAGGACTAAGGATATGTTTCTTGTTTATGGAGGTGACGAAGAGCTCGTCGTAAAGGGTTACGTCGATGCCAGCTTCGACACAGATCTGGATGACTCTAAGTCACAAACCGGATACGTGTATATTTTGAATGGAGGGGCAGTAAGCTGGTGCAGTTGCAAGCAAAGCGTCGTGGCGGGATCTACATGTGAAGCGGAGTACATGGCAGCCTCAGAGGCAGCGCAAGAAGCAATCTGGATGAAGGAGTTCATTACCGACCTAGGGGTGATTCCCAATGCGTCGGACCCGATGACACTCTTCTGTGACAACACTGGAGCTATTGCCCTTGCCAAGGAGCCCAGGTTTCACAGGAAGACCAGGCATATCAAGCGTCGCTTCAACTCCATTCGTGAAAGTGTTCAAAATGGAGACATAGATATTTGTAAAGTACATACGGACCTGAATGTAGCAGATCCGTTGACTAAACCTCTCCCTAGAGCAAAACATGATCAACACCAGAACTCTATGGGTGTTCGATTCATCACAATGTAACAAGATTATTGACTCTAGTGCAAGTGGGAGACTGTTGGAAATATGCCCTAGAGGCAATAATAAATGGTTATTATTATATTTCCTTGTTCATGATAATTGTCTATTGTTCATGCTATAATTGTGTTATCCGGAAATCGTAATACATGTGTGAATACATAGACCACAACGTGCCCCTAGTAAGCCTCTAGTTGACTAGCTCGTTGATCAACAGATAGTCATGGTTTCCTGACTATGGACATTGGATGTCATTGATAACGGGATCACATCATTAGGAGAATGATGTGATGGACAAGACCCAATCCTAAGCATAGCACAAAAGATCGTGTAGTTCGTTTGCTAGAGCTTTTCCAATGTCAAGTATCATTTCCTTAGACCATGAGATCGTGCAACTCCCGGATACCATAGGAGTGCTTTGGGTGTACCAAACTTCACAACGTAACTGGGTGACTATAAAGGTACACTACGGGTATCTCCGAAAGTGTCTGTTGAGTTGGCACGGATCGAGACTGGGATTTGTCACTCCGTATGACGGAGAGGTATCTCTGGGCCCACTTGGTAATGCATCATCATAATGAGCTCAATGTGACTAAGGAGTTAGCCACGGGATCATGCATTGAGGTACGAGTAAAGAGACTTGCCGGTAACGAGATTGAACAAGGTATTGGGATACCGACGATCGAATCTCGGGCAAGTAACATACCGATTGACAAAGGGAATTGTATACGGGATTGATTGAATCCTCGACATCGTGGTTCATCCAATGAGATCATCGTGGAACATGTGGGAGCCAACATGGGTATCCAGATCCCGCTGTTGGTTATTGACCAGAGAGGCGTCTCGGTCATGTCTGCATGTCTCCCGAACCCGTAGGGTCTACACACTTAAGGTTCGGTGACGCTAGGGTTGTAGAGATATTAGTATGCGGAAACCCGAAAGTTGTTCGGAGTACCGGATGAGATCCCGGACGTCACGAGGAGTTCCGGAATGGTCCGGAGGTGAAGAATTATATATAGGAAGTCCAGTTTCGGCCGCCGGGAAAGTTTCGGGGGTTATCGGTATTGTACCAGGACCACCGGAAGGGTCCCGGGGGTCCACCGGGTGGGGCCACCTATCCCGGAGGGCCCCATGGGCTTAAGTGGGAAGGGAACCAGCCCTTAGTGGGCTGGGGCGCCCCCCTTGGGCCTCCCCCTGCGCCTAGGGTTGGAAACCCTAGGGGTGGGGGGCGCCCCACTTACCTTGGGGGGCAAGCCACCCCCTTGGCCGCCGCCCCCCCTCAGATGGGATCTCCAGGGTGGCCGGCGCCCCCCCCCCAGGGCCCCTATAAATAGTGGGGGGGAGGGAGGGCAGAAAAAACACAGCCCCTGGCGCCTCCCTCTCCCCCTGTAACACCTCTCCCTCCCGCTTGTGCTTGGCGAAGCCCTGCCGGGATCCCCGCTACTTCCACCACCACGACGTCGTGCTGCTGGATCTCCATCAACCTCTCCTTCCCCCTTGCTGGATCAAGAAGGAGGAGACGTCGCTGCTCCGTACGTGTGTTGAACGCGGAGGTGCCGTCCGTTCGGCACTCTGTCATCGGTGATTTGGATCACGACGAGTACGACTCCATCAACCCTGTTCACTTGAACGCTTCCGCTCGCGATCTACAAGGGTATGTAGATGCACTCCTTCCCTCTCATTGCTAGTATACTCCATAGATGGATCTTGATGATGCGTAGAAAATTTTAAAATTCTGCAACGATTACCAACAGGAGGTTGAGCAGCCAGGCGCGCGGCTCGGCGGCGAGGGCCATGGGGAACCAGTTGGCCATGATCTTGTCGTCGCCTCCGGCCTCGAGGACGGCCTCCTCGTACGCCAGCAGGAACGGCACCGGGTCTGCCGCACCGTCGTAACGCGGCGGCATCTCCGGCTTGAACTTGGTTGGCCACTGCACTCCCCGCAGGGCGGGGGCCAGGGCTTGGTACCCGGACTCCCCGCTGCCGACGTGGGTCGCGAAGGTGGATGGCGGGGCACCCGCCATGGGAGCGAAGTGCGGCGGCACGGGGAGCAGGTTGGTGGAGAGGAGCTCCGGCGCACCCCTACCTGGCGCGCCAAATGTCGGATGTGGGGTTTCGGCAAACCCTTGAGGTTCGAACACTGGGGTGCGCGTGAAGTCTTTCCCTCCTACTGATCTACGCCCTAGCTCGCAAAGATCTCGCGGACGAACTCGACGAACTCGCAACACAGAGAGACACGAGGTTTATATTGGTTCGGGCCACCGTTGTGGTGTAATACCCTACTCCAGTGTGGTGGTGGTGGATTGCCTCTTGGGCTGATGATGAACAGTACAAGGGAAGAACAGCCTCCTGAGGTTGAGGTGCTCTTGTGCTTGTCGAACTTGTGCGGGTGAGGATTCGATGCCTCCTACTGTGGTGGCTAGACCTATTTATAGAGGCCCTGGTCCTCTTCCCAAATATCGAGCGGGAAGGGAGCCAACAATGGCGGGCGAATTTGAAGGGGGACAGCTAGTACAAGCTATCCTGACAAAAGCGGTCTTCGCCTGGGAAAAGCTCTGGTGGTGACGCCGTCTTGGGCTCCACGATGACCTCCGTCTTGCCGTCCTCCTGGTCTTGGTCTCGTTGCACCAATATAGCAACCTTTTCCTGATGCCTCGGAACTCTTCGCCTGCGCTGGCCTCCTTAGCACCAAAGAGGAAATAAGGAAGTTGCGCGCGCTGGTGCCCGCCTGGCACCCGCCTGGTGCCGTTCGTCATGGCTCACGTCATGAGGGCCTCGTGAGGTTTTGCCCTGCCTTGATATCTCTGCTCCTCGCGAGCCTGCCTGGTTAGGCTACTCCAGAGGAGGTCTTGCGCCATCCGCCTCGCCAGGGTCTTGGATGCCTTGTTGATGAAGATGGGTCGTACGACCTGCTGGCTTGGCCACGCTGTGGGCCGCAGGCAGGCAAGTCTGGGGACCCCCGTTCCCAGAACGCCGACAATCATGATATGGATTTTGAAGTAAATCTGTATAATTCTGAGAGCATAACCCATTTTGGTTGAAAAAATTGGGAAGCACTTTGCAAGATGTATGATTTTTATGAGGGTATGCTTGTCACCATGGATCTTGGTGATCCTGACATCGACCAAGAAAATATGGACATTTGGATCCTTGTTGATACGCTTCCAATTCTACCGCTATGTGAGTTTCTCAAACATAGTTATTAACTAATTTATATTGTTCATTTCAAAATAGTTGACAGCTTATTTCCATTTACAGCTTATTTTCATTGTTCAAACAATGTGCGGCACATGGTAGACAGAACCTACTACACCGATGTCTCTGAGTTGACTTATTAGGAGAAAAATCATCTCGTCGCATTTTGTACTGATCTTGAGAATTACAATATCTATTGTAAAACTCCTCCACATTATGGTCAATACGTGCCACTAGTGCACGTGTTGAACTACGGTAACATCCATGGAGATGCCATGGTAAGATTTTTTACTATTACGACATCCGTGCATCTTTTGCATAAATTCTTTTAAAACTTAACTACATTGCTAACTACGAAGTTATTACTATGTTTTTCAACAGAAAATCCCGAATGATTGTGTGCCTCATCTGATGTATCAGAATGGTCGCCTTGATGTTTTGAACATACGGCCAGGTCATCCTACAAATCTCACCTATCCATATCGGATTTCTAAAATAAGTGGAGACATGAAAATCAAAGAATGGAAAAAATGTATGGACAGTCGTAAGGAGGTACTTGGAAGCAACATTGTGCGAAAGGCAAGAATTGAAGACAGGATAATCTCCATTCTCCATAATGGAGAGTCGGGGCCTATCTTGTTTTATGTTATTTTACCTAAGAGAAGGTAGTAGGCCCTAGTTAATAATACTCATGATCATGTGCTAAGAACAACTAAGTAGGATTGGTTAGATGACTATGATGATGATGTGGTGTCGAGTAGAAGTTGTATGATCGATGATGATGAGTATGACTTGTTATTATGATACCAATGATGAGTTATTTATTATTATGATCGATGATGCATGATGCTAAGTAGTTATATGAGCATGATGAGTTATTATATATATCAGTCGATGAAATGAACCTGGATTAGATTCAAGTGGAGCCAACATGTGGTGCGCATCGAAAGTACTACTAATCCAAACTAGATCAAGTTTGGATTAGAGTAGTATTTGACATGCACCACATGTTGCATCCACTTGAATCTACTCCACGTTCATTTCACCCACTATTATATATAATAAGTAATCATGGTCATAAAATCATATGATGAAAGTACTGTATATAAAACCACACAATGAAAATAAGCTATTTTTAAAAATATAGGAAAATTTAGCAGCAGTGCTTTTCAGAACAAGCGCTACTAAGTAGCAGTAGCGCTATCCAAAGGAAAGCGCTACTACTATTACTTAGCTGTAGCGCCTTAGTGGTAGCTCTGGTACCAGCGCTACTACTAGCTATAAAACAAGCGCTACTACTAGGGTTTTCCCTAGTAGTGTGAGCTTGTGTCCCTTGGAAAGAAGTAGGATCATACTTCTCTTGTTGAGGAACAAACTTTGTCTTGGGGTATTGATCTTCTTCCATTCAAAACCAACACCTTGATTCTTTCGGTGTCTTCCTTGCTTGCGTACAATTTCCTCAACTTGCTTACTTCCGGCAAGGCACTTGGAAACACCTTTCTCTATAATTCCCTTCAATAAGCTATTTTCTTGCTCAAGTGTAACTTGGCTAACAAAATCATTAGTGGAATCAAGAGAACTACTAGAAGCAACAATATTGGATTTAACATGATTGTTGTTACTACTAGAAGACGAATCTTTCTTACTCTTGTTGCTAGATTTAACTTGTGACACATAAGTTGAAAAGAGTAAACTCTTGGCAATGTAAGAAGAACTTTTCTTGTGAAGATCATCATTGATTGCTTTTAAGAACCCATGCTCTTGCTCAAGGTTGAGCTTTTCAAAACGTAACTTTTCATGAGTCTTTAAAAGTTCTCGATGTTCTTCCAAGGTAGTTTCATGAGCTAACTTATGAGTGTTTAGTTCTTTAGTTAGACGCTCAGTCTCCTTCTTATCATCATCATTCGTTTTATCTTGATTATCATGATTAATAGCAAGTTCATCATAGTTTTCATCACTATAGTGTCAACAAGTAAATCATCATCACCTAGCAAATCATCTTCATCATGTAACATCCCAAATTTTCAATTTGGAATGTTATGCATTAGATCATCATTGCATATCATATTTAATTGCATTTTGGTTTGATCCTAGAAATTCTACGCAACTCAGGGACCCACAAAGAGAGTTGGGGATTTCGTTATTTTCATATTTGAGTTCTCTCGAATTTTGAAAAGAGGATCGTTTGATTTTAATTATTTTCTCTTCGTATATTTCTTTTATGAAAATAAAAGAGAGAGGATAAAATGACTTCCTCAAAATAAAGAAATATGGGAGATTTAATATTAAAATCAAATAAGAATTTTATTCGGAGTTTTATCGCTATTTTATTTGAATTAGGAAAAATATGCGTTTTTCAAAATTGCATTAGAGACCCAAATCAATCTTCACCTTGTCCGGTAGATTTTTAGAGGACGGCGAAAATTTATTTCAGGATTTTTGGAGTCCGTTTAGTATTTCTTTTCTTTGTTTTTCTGCACGGAATATTTAAAAAAACGAACCGACCTAACCGGGCCATGTCTGACCTAGACACTAGCCCGGCCGGCCTTTTAAAGCCGCGGAGGCCCGAGCCGCCAGCCTCGCACCCGAATACCTAGCCGCCGCCCGAGTCCCGCTACTGCCGCCGGAGCCTCGCCGCCCCGCGAAGCCACCGCCGCTCCACTCGCGCCGCCCCGCAGCGCCCCGCCGCCGTCGGATCCCCTCGCCACCTCCGCCGCCCAACCCCGCCGGAGGAGCCGCCTGCCGCCGTCGCCGTCTCGCCGGACCTCGCCGGAGGTAGCCGCCGCCACCTCGGTTTTCATGAGAAAACCGATCGGTTTTTTTTTCGAAACCCTAGATCCCTTTTTTTATTTTAGATTGGTTTTTCTTTCGGTTTAATTATTTAGCGAATACCCGTTCGTTCGTTCGTTTTAACGAACGGTTTTCACCGTTTAGCCGCAGGCAGCGAACGTTCGTCCATTAGCCTGTTCGTCAGTTTTTCTTTTTCTCGGATTTTCCGCGATTGTTTTCGATCGCGATTTCTGATCCGATTTTCGTTTTAGTTTATCTTTTTGCTCGTTTATCGAAATCAGGCGATTCAAGCGCCTAGACTTTCGTCTCGAATCTGTCTTTCTATTTAATCAACTTAAACAAGTTTTTGCTACTGTAAAATTTGACTTTAGTCCAGATTAGTAATCGAACCTGTTTATTATCAAACCTTTGGGAGTTACTTCTACGTTGCTTATATTGCTATGCTATGCTCGTAGACGTGGTTTGGGTTGAGTGTATTCATGACAGATGTGAGTATTGTTAATTAATGGTTAACTTAAGGTGGCAACTTTAATACACATCTGGGTGGATTGAGGCACCTGGGGAACCGAGTGTTGTCTGTATTTTTTTGGAAATCCCGAGGTACCGTGTGATTCTCCTATGGACTGCCACCCAGGCTCAAAGGGATCATAAGATTATTCATGCTAGAAACTTCCGTGTGCAGCCACATGCCATTATGGGCTCTGGCATAGTTGAGTAAGTTGTGGGAAGCCTTTCCATGGTGGGCTAGCAGATGTAGGGGATTGTAGGTGTACATGCCTATCTATCGGTTAAGGGGACCTCTTCGGAAAGACTGTGTCTCGGTCATTCGTTTCTCAAACATCATGTAGTGCGAGAAATCAAACGGAGGAGATCGAGTCTTGTGGGGAAAAGTGCGCAAACCTCTGCAGAGTGTACAAACTAATCATGGTTAGCCGTGTCCCCGGTTATAGACATCTTGAGTATCTAGTTCTTGGATTGTTATGTGGATCTCAACACTCTAAATTAATTTTGTTGGGTTATTAATTACCTTTTAATTGGGATTGAGATGGGGTTTACCATTCTCAATATTTTCAACCAACTTTGTAGTTAAATAAAATTTATTCCTTTGTTGTAGGGAAAAATTGGCTTTCCGCAAAACATATTAACCATACAGCCTGCACCAGCCATATATGCATATAGTGATAGCTTTATTCTGTTCATTACTCTCTTGTGTTACATTGCCAGCATATTCCATGTGCTGACCCGTTTTCGGGCTGCAACGTATCATGTTGTAGACTTTTCAGACGACGAGTAAGGAGCCTTAGGTCGTGGTCTTTCACTCAGTGATGCCGTTGGAGTTGATGGACTCACTTTATCTTCCAAGCCTTCCGCTGTTAACGTATTAGATGGCCTTAAGCCATATTTATTGTAATAAGTTCTCCTTTGAGACATTCGATGTAATAAGTGTGTGATTGCCACTCTGTTATAAATCCTCAAGTACTGTGCGTGTCAGCATTACCGATCCAGGGATGACACTGATGCACAGAGATCAGACTGTTTGAGGTCTGGTCACTACAAGATGGTATCAGAGCACACGTTGACTGTAGGACACGACCACTAAGCTAAAGCCATAGATCACTACTCTCTTCTCATTTCTGACTCCTCTCCATTTTCTACTCTTTAGGATGGCGGATGCAAGGATCAAGTTCACGCAACCGGATGAAGACACCCCTTTTGGACGCCACTTGAAGGAAGTCACTAGGTACCTGAACATCGGAATACCAAGCTTCACCGGGACTTACAACGCCACTTTACTAGAAGAGGAGCGCTGGATGATTCAAGTTCAAGTTCCAGGAAGGACATTCACGCCAATCACTGAGCCCATAGAGTTTTCCTTTGATGCACCAACCTGGAGTCTAGGAAAGAGTATGGCAGCCCACATCACCATGCGACGCATTGGAGAAGTTTACCACAAGGATCTTAAGGATACTATCTACCAGATTTGTGGGCGCCGAGATGAGCAATGGGAGATGATCAGCACCAGGAAGGATAGATCGATTGCAGCTTTCTTCCAGGAGTTAAACCAGCACATTCGACGCCAGGAGAACCAGATGTGCGCAGGCATGACAGATTTGAAGAAGGCGATGACAAGGATCACGGAACTGGAGGAAGAACTCAAGGCCACACACGAAGATTATGAGGAGGAAATTGTCGTACTAGTGGAGAAGAATGACGACCTGACAAGGAAGATCGGAGTATTCATGGGAGAACCCGCGCCAAGAGGAGAAGACGACGGTTCCACTTGCCCGGAGAACTACATCATCATCGACGACACCGACTCGGACCCCGATGATAGCGATGATGACTATGTTGATGAAGCTGGAGCAGATATCATGGAGTCTTCGACCGATCAATTTTTCTAGTCGACCACCATATCAGTAGTAGTATTCCACCATGTATATAGTATAGTTCGAGCACTTTTGTAACGAGAGTTCTAGACTGATTGTAAGCCCTTGTTTGAAGAATTGAGTGATATGTTTGTGTTTGTCTCATGTGCATATGGGTAGTGTTTTCCCCTAGACCTCATTCTACTCTGTTTTCTCACCTTTTCTAAACCCAGCAGATGCCTCCGAGATGCGACAATGGATTTTCTTTCCCACCGGAGCTCACTCAGTTGATCCAGCAGCAGAATGCATTGATGCAGATACTAGTCCAGAATCAGAATCAGGGGAACAACAACAACAACCCACCACCACCACCTGTTGATCACTTAGCCCGTTTTCTAAGGCTGGACCCGCCGGTGTTCTCCAGTAGCACGGAGCCGATAGTTGCAGATGATTGGCTCCACAAGACTGAAAGGGAGTTGACCACTGCAGGATGCACAGATGCGGAGAGAGTGTGTTTTGCCGCACATCAGCTTGATGGACCCGCAGCATCATGGTGGGAGAATTTCATAGCCACTTACCCCATCGACACTGTTACATGGGACCAGTTTCAGCAGGCTTTTCGCACTGCCCATATATCAACAGGAGCTATGGCCATGAAGAAGCGTGAGTTTCACAACTTATGCCAAGGAGGGCGCACCATTGGCCAGTATGTGGATGACTTTAGTAAGCTAGCATGTTATGCCCCAGATGACGTCGCTACGGATGCAGCTAAGCAGGAGAAGTTTCTGGAAGGACTGAATGATGAGCTGAGCATGCAGTTGATGGTGGCAAATTTCAATAACTACCAGGAGTTGGTAGATAAAGCTCTCATGCTTGAAGGGAAGCAGCAGCAGATTGACAACCGCAAGAGGAAGTATGGACAAGGGAAGTATAATTCTGGAGCTCAGCAGAGACCCCGTTTTACCCCAAACTCGGGAGGACCCCTTCAGCATAACCATGGAGGTCACAAGCACACTGGAGGAAGTTCGCACAATTATAGTGGCCCCAAGAACGGGAATGGTAATGGAGGAAGCAACGGACAGAACCGTTCCAACCCGGCAACACCCGCCAAGAAAGGTTTAAGCCATGTTACTTGCTACAAGTGCCAGAAGACCGGACATTACGCCAATGAATGTCCTGAAGCTAAGAATGGAAACAGCAATGGAAGCTCTGGGAAGAAGCCCAACCCTTTCAACGGGGGACAAGTGAACCACGTTAATGTGGAAGAGGTTGAAGCTCAACCAGATGCAGTAATAGGTAAATTTTTGGTTAAGTCATTTACTGCAGTCGTTCTTTTTGATACTGGTGCATCGCATTCATACATATCAAGGGGATTTGTGGATAAGTATAAACTGCCCACCAAAGTTCTTAGTACACCTATGTTAGTAAGCTCGCCAGGAGCAGAGTATATGGCAAGCCAAGGATGTTTTCAGATGCCATTGACCATAGGTAGGCATGTTTTCCCCTCAAATCTGATAATTCTGGAATCGCAAGGTTTGGACGTGATTCTCGGTATGGATTGGCTATCAATGTATGGAGGAAACATCGATTGCGCCAGTAAGACGATTCTGCTCACCACCCCAGAAGGAAGAAGGATCAAGTATGTATCCCGGCATGTGCTGAATAGGACTCAAGTAAATTCCTTATTAGGAGTTGTACAGGAGGAAATACCAGTGGTGAAGGATTTCCCGGATGTATTTCCAGAAGAGTTGCCAGGCATGCCACCGGATAGAGACATTGAGTTTTTGATTGAGCTTTTGCCAGGCACAGGGCCAATATCTAAGAGACCGTACAGAATGCCTGCAAAGGATTTGGAGGAAATTAAGAAGCAGATTAAGGAGTTACTGGATAAAGGTTATATTCGCCCAAGTTCGTCACCTTGGGGATCCCCAGTGCTTCTAGTGGAGAAGAAGGATGGATCGTTAAGGATGGTTTTTGATTATCGAGGATTGAATGAAGTAACGATCAAGAACAAGTACCCACTACCGATGATCAATGATTTGTTTGACCAGCTACAAGGAGCTAAGGTGTTTTCCAAGATCGATCTGCGATCAGGGTACCACCAGCTGAAGATTCGAGAGCAGGATATACCTAAGACAGCTTTTACCACGAGGTATGGGCTATATGAGTATACCGTTATATCATTTGGCCTGACTAACGCACCTGCCTACTTTATGAACATGATGAACAAGGTGTTTATGGAGTTTTTGGATAAGTTTGCCTTGGTGTTCATTGATGATATTCTGGTCTACTCGAAGAATGAAGAGGAGCATAAAGAGCATTTGCATTTAGTACTTGGGAAGCTCAGAGAACATCAACTATACGCCAAGTTCAGCAAGTGTGAGTTTTGGTTAAAGGAAGTTGGATTCCTTGGACATGTTATATCCGGAGAAGGAATAGCGGTAGACCCCACCAAAGTTGTCACTATGACAAATTGGGAAGCACCCACGTCGGTTGGAGAGATCCGGAGTTTTCTTGGACTCCTAGGATACTACCGGAGGTTCATTGAGAATTTCTCGAAGATTGCAAAGCCTATGACGGAGTTGTTGAAGAAGGACACCAAGTTCAAATGTACTGGGGAACGTGAGGCCAGTTTTCAGGAGTTGAAGAAACGCTTGGTTACATCACAAGTGTTGATTCTGCCAGATCAACGCAAGGATTATGAAGTGTATTGCGACGCTTCTCGTCGAGGACTTGGAGCCGTACTTATGCAGGAGGGAAGAGTTGTTTCATATACCTCCCGACAGCTTAAACCCCATGAGTTGAATTATGCTACGCATGATTTGGAGTTAGCAGCCGTAGTACATGCGTTGAAGACTTGGAGACACTTTCTCATCGGAAACCATTGTGAGGTATACACGGATCACAAGAGTTTGAAGTATATCTTCACGCAGAAGGAGTTGAATCTCAAGCAGAGGAGATGGTTGGAACTCATTAAGGATTATGATATGAGATTGCATTATCATCCCGGAAAGGCTAACGTAGTAGCCGATGCATTGAGCCGCAAGAGTCCTGTCAATACACTCATGACCGGAGAGTTACCCAAGGAGTTAGCAGAGGATCTTCGCGAGCTATGTTTGGAAATAGTTCCGAGAGGCTATGTAGCAGCTTTGGAGATTCAATCTACTTGGATGGATAAGATCAGAGAAGCTCAGAAGACGGACAAGGAGATTGCCGAGATAAAGGAAAGGATGAGCAAAGGAAATGCTAAAGGATTTCGTGAGGACGAGCACAATACTTTGTGGATTGAGGACCGCGTACATGTGCCAAATGATCAGGAGATCAGGAAGTTGATTCTGCAAGAGGCCCATGATTCGCCATATTCGATTCACCCAGGTAATACCAAGATGTACCTGGATTTGAAGGATAGTTTCTGGTGGACCGGAATGAAGAAGGATATTGCGGAGTATGTAGCAGTTTGTGATGTATGTCAGAAAGTGAAGGCAGAGCATCAAAAGCCAACAGGATTGCTACAACCATTGTCGATGCCCGAATGGAAGTGGGATAAGCTAGGCATGGATTTTATCACGGGATTGCCTAGGACTCGTTCAGGCTATGACTCGATATGGGTTGTAGTCGATCATTTGACGAAAGTAGCTCATTTCATCAGAGTGAAGACCACTTACACCAGTGCTAAGTTGGCAAAGATATACATGACCAGGATCGTATGTTTGCATGGAGTTCTGAGGACCATTGTATCAGATAGAGGAACCCAGTTTACCTCAAAGTTTTGGAATCAGTTGCATGAAACTTTGGGAACCAGGCTAGAGTTAAGTACAGCTTTTCACCCGCAGACGGATGGACAGACTGAGAGAGTCAATCAGATTCTGGAGGACATGTTGAGAGCTTGTGCGCTAGACTATGGATCTAGTTGGGACGACAATTTGCCTTACGCAGAGTTCTCTTACAACAACAGCTATCAAGCCAGTTTGAAGATGGCCCCTTTCGAAGCATTGTACGGAAGGAGGTGCAGGACACCCTTGTTGTGGGATGAAGATGGAGACTGACAGTTGTTTGGACCATATTTGATTAAAGAGTCTGAAGAGAAGGTTAAGCTGATTCGCGATAGACTCAACATAGCCCATTCCAGGCAGAAGAGTTATGCGTATACTAAACGCAAGGAGACAGTTTACGAAGTTGGAGACAGAGTGTATCTTCGTGTATCCCCACTTCGAGCAGTGAAGCGCTTTGGAGTTAAGGGAAAGTTAGCACCACGTTTTGTGGGACCATACAAAGTTTTGGAACGTATGGGAGAAGTTCTATGTATGTTGTCCAATGACTAGTTACTACCACACATTGGGTTCCGGCAACTCCGCCCCTCTCAGCTTATTCATCACCTCGATCTCTGTCCAGGAGTTGCAACTAGTTTCTGGTGTTTGTAGGTAGTGCTATTTTTCTACCGAGTGGCACCCGGCAGGGTGGACATGGAACAGACTAGGCACCGTGGCCGGGTATACCAAGCGTCACCCGTTTGGTGGGCTTGGGAACCCTGTACACATCGTTTGGGGCCGTAGTGGAAACCTCGGCCGGACTCCATGCGGATGGAACTCAAATAGGCGATAAACCTAGACTAGAGTCTTGCGTGGTTAGTCAGGTCGTGGACGACACCCTCGTCAGGTTTCTGCTTGAAGGTTGCCGAGATACATGACGTGCACATGGCGGTAAGTGGCGACAATGTGTGTGAAGAAGTACACCCCTGCAGGGTTAACATGACCTATTCGAATAGCCGGGTTCGCGGTTATGGACTTCTTGGATGCTTACGTGGTACATAGACAACTTGAAGTGGATACTCTAAAATGCTCAAGACAAGTGTGAGTGCTGTGGATGGCCTTCTCGTAGGGAGACGGGAATGAATCCATAGTAGTGTATTGATGTGGTGATTAGTGGACTTGTGTGCGCTTTCCTACCTCAAAGAACTTACTCGTAGTCGTAGAACAGGATAGCCACTGAGTCAAAGCTGGCTTGCTGCAACTAAACCCCACATTGCCCTCTTGATACTAATGCATGTATGATAGGATCTGATGTAAGTCTTGCTGAGTACCTTTGTACTCACGTTTGCTTAATTTGAGTAGCTTGTTACCTCAGCTACGATCTTGTACCCTTGGGAGGGTCTTGTAGATAGTCAGGCTTCTCAGCTTTTTCATTTGTAGTTGTCTGTACTCAGACATGTTATGCTTCCGTTGCTTGTATGGCCTGAATGATGGGTCATGTGACCCTTGTTTGTAATAAATGCTATGTGGCTCTTCTGGGCCTTTATCTATATGAGTTGTTGAGTTATGTTGTGATGCCATGTTGTACAACACATACTTGCATGTTATGCGTACGTGTAATGTGTATTGCTATGTGTGGCATCCGACAACCTAGTTGTTTATCCTTGGTAGCCTCTCTTACCGGGAAATGTCTCCTAGTGCTTCCACTGAGCCATGGTAGCTTGCTACTGCTCCGGAACACTTAGTCTGGCCGGCATGTGTCCTTCTTCATTCCTGTGTCTGTCCCTTCGGGGAAATGTCACGCGGTGTCTAGCGGAGTCCTCTTAGCCTGCTACAGCCCGGATTCTCCGGAGTCTTGTTAGCCCTGCTGCTACAGCCCGGATCCACTCGCTGTTGATCGACGCGTTCGTTGCTGGGTCATGTATGCCTGTCCCTGTAAGTTAGTCCCACTTTGGGTTTACGACTAGTCATGTCGGCCCGGGTTCTTTGTCATATGGATGCTAGCGACACTATCATATACGTGAGCCAAAAGGCGCAAACGGTCCCGGGCCAGGTAAGGTGGCACCCGTGGGAATACCGTGTGTGAGGCCGCAAAGTGATATGATGTGCTACATGCTAGATCGGTGTGACTTAGGATCGGGGTCCCGACAGCTTTGGTATCAGAGCCTGACTGCCTGTAGGATTACTAAGCCAAACTGGTCGAAGTTGAGTCTAGAAATTCTTTAGTTATAAAAGGGAATTGATTGTGGAAGGAACGTAAGGCTCTTTTTACTCCTTATACCTCATGCCCTTCTGATCTGAGTCATCCTATATTTCCTACGGGGTTTAAGGAACTAGGCTTTCTCTTCCGTCTATCAGTATCACGAGTTACTACTCCGTAGTCTCTTAGGATTGGTTGATCAGAGTCATATTCCAGTTTTCAAGTACTTCCGGTGTAGTCTGTTTAGTACTATCACAGAACCTTGAGTGATGATGATGAGTATGGTTCTACCCCATCGTTTGCAGGATGTCTCATTTTGAGCATTTTACTGCCGTTATGCTGCCGAAATTGTCCTAGGAGTTCGAGAGATACCAATTCCTTGTGCTATATTCTGCATCCTAGCAGTTGATGATGATCCCGTCCTTGGTTTCGTTTCCTAGGATGTCGTCAGTTACCCGAAGTTCTGTTGCTCATAGCCTGAACCACGGAGATGGTAGGGATGAGGATCCTCCCGATCAGCCTTCGTTGGCAGAGTTCATGTTAGAGGTTGAGATGAACAAGCGTGAGACGAACCGCTTGTTGGCACGGATTGAGCAGAACACCACACATCGGCGTAATGAGTTGGTTTCCATTACCGAATTCATTGGTCTGAACCCACCCACCTTCCATCATTCCATTGAGCCACTCGATGCAGATGACTGGCTCCGTAGTATCACTCATAAGCTGCGTTCTACGAACGTAGCTAAAGGTGACAAGGTCACAGCTGGCCAGATACCTACCTGGAGAGATTTCACTGAGGCTTTTCGCGAGCATCACATTCCTCAGGCTCTCATTGACCGCAAGAGAGAAGAGTTCTGTAGTTTCACCCAGGGTAAGTTGGTTGTTGATGCTTACAGTAGAGAGTTTGAGAACCTCGCTGCTATGCTACAGAGGAGGTGTCCACAGACGCCAAGAAGCAGGCTAGGTTCCGGAAGGGTCTCAGCCCCAAGTTGCGTCGTGATCTCCTCTTGCACCATTGCAATACATTGCAGGCTCTTGTGAACAAGGCCATTAATGCGGAGATAGCTCAGCTCACTTACGAGGAGTCTCGTAAGCACACCCGTGATTTGGTTTCTTCCTCCGGTTCTACTTCTCAGAAGCACCGGATTTGGGTTCCGAACTCTGCTCTTCCACCCGGATATGTACCGAGGCCATCTTATGTGGCACCTCACCCAGTTCAACAGTATGCTCCACCCAAGCCTGTTGGTAGACCGCCTTCCAATGCGGGTCCATGTCCTACTTCAGGAACTTGCTTCACATGCGGAAAGCTAGGACACTATGCACGTGACTGCTCTCAAACCAGTTATGCTCCACCCCAGCCCAAGAAGTCTGTTGACCGTGGTAAGCCACCACGCAAGATGATCACTGTCAAGTCAGCTCCCATTGAACGTGGACGTGTGCATCATGTCTCAGCTAAAGACGCTCATGATGATCCGGATGTTGTTCTTGGTACACTCCTTGTCAATTGCCATCCAGCTTCGGTTTTGTTCGATACCGGGGCATCTCACTCCATCTCTGAAGGCTATGCTCATTTGCACGGCATATCATTTTGTGATATGCCAACTCCGCTTGAAATCCAAACTCCAGGGTCTAGATGGCAAACAACCAGAATAAGCCATGGTAATGGGATCCTTGTTGACAGACTTGTATTCCTTGCATCAATTGTAGCCCTCAAGTCTTCAGATATTAACATCATCTTGGGTATGGATTGGATGACAGCTCATCATGCCAAGATTGACTGTTACACTAGGTATGTTCAGCTTACACACCCATCTGGCAAGATAGTCACTGTCTCCACCCAAGTTGCAAAGCGTCAGCTCTATTCTCTTCATGCGAGCCCTCTTCCAGACCTTGAGGATATCCCGGTAGTCCGTGACTTTCCGGATGTCTTTCCAGAAGAACTGCCAGGTGTTCCACCTGATAGAGATGTAGAGTTTGTCATAGATCTTACCCCAGGAACCGCCCCAATTTCTAGGAGACCTTACGAGATGGCACCCTTAGAGCTAGCTGAGCTTAAGAAACATCTTGATGAGTCCTGGCAAAAGGATTTCATCCGTCCTAGTTCTTCTCCTTGGGCTTGTCCCGTCCTCTTTGTCAAGAAGAAGGATGGTACGGATCGGATGGTTGTAGATTATCGTCCCGTTAATTTGGTCACGATAAAGAACAAATATCCGCTCCCCAGGATCAATGATCTGTATGATCAGCTCGCTGGATCCTCAGTCTTTTCCAAGATGGATTTGAGGTTAGGCTACCACCAAATCAAGATCAGAAATGGGGACATTCCTATGACGGCTTTTGTCACTCGTTATGGCCAGTACGAGTACACCGTCATGTCCTTTGGTCTAACCAATGCTCCAGCTACATTCTCCCGCTTGATGAACTCGATCTTCATGGAGTACTTAGATAAGTTCGTCGTGGTTTACCTCGATGATATTCTTATTTACTCGAAGAACGAGGAAGAGCATGTCGAACATCTTAGACTTGTGCTAGAAAAACTCAAAGAGCACCGCCTTTATGCCAAGTTCTCCAAGTGCGAATTTTGGTTGCCAGAAGTGACTTATCTTGGCCACGTGATCTCTGGTAAGGGCATTGCTGTCAATCCCGAGAGAGTTCGGGCCATTCTTGATTGGACTCCACCTGAATTGGTTAAACAAGTTAGGAGTTTCCTTGGTCTAGCCAGTTATTGTTACCGCTTCGTTGAGAACTTCTCCAAAGTGGCCAAACCTCTCACGGAACTTCTCAAGAAGGATAAAAAGTTTGAGTGGTCCCCACAGTCTGAGCACAATTTTCAGGAACTGAAAAGACGCCTGACTTCTGCTCCCATACTTGTGCCAGCGGATTTCACTAAGGACTTTGTTATCTATTGTGATGCCTCACGACAGGGACTAGGTTGCATCCTCATGCAGGATCGCCATGTGATTACCTATGCATCTCGACAGTTGCATCCACATGAGAATTATCCTACACATGATCTAGAGCTTGCAGTCGTAGTCTATGCACTCAAGACATGGCGACATTACCTTCTTGGTAAATGTTGCGAGATCTACACCGATCACCGGAGTCTCAAGTATATCTTCACCCAACCAGATTTGAACCTTAGGCAAAGACGTTAGTTGGAGTTGATCTTAGATTACGACTTAGGGATTACTTACACCCCAGGCAAGGCCAATGTCATGTCTGATGCACTAAGTCGTAAGTCCTATTACAACAATCTCATGTTGCAACAGGGCCAACCACTTCTCCATGAGGAATTCTGTAAGCTTAACCTTCACATTGCTCCTCAAGGATTCCTTTCTACCTTTGTGGTGAAGCCTACTATTGTGGATCATATCATAGAAGTCCAGAAGCATGATACGGGAATCTCCAGAATCAAGAAAAATATCTCCAAGGGAGTAGCTGGTTGTTTCTCTATGGATGAACGAGGTGTTGTTTACTTTGGGAACCGCTTGGTGGTTCCCAAGAGTCAGCAGATGCAGCAATTGATCCTTAAGGAGGCGCATGAATCCCCTCTCACGATTCATCCCGGTAGTACTAAGATGTATCAGGACCTACGCCAAAGGTTCTGGTGGACTAGGATGAAGAGAGAAATTGCTGAGTTCAATGCTAACTGTGACGTTTGTCGTCGCATTAAGGCAGAGCATCAGAGACCAGCTGGCACCCTTCAACCTTTAGCTATTCCTGAGTGGAAATGGGATAAAGTTGGTATGGACTTCATCACCGGCTTTCCCAAGACCAAGAGAGGGAATAATGTTATGTTCGTAGTCGTTGATCGTCTTTCCAAAGTGGCTCACTTCCTTCCTGTTTGAGAGAGTATCACTGCTAGCGAGCTTGCTGGCCTATATATTTCTCGAATAGTGTCACTTCATGGTGTCCCACTAGAGATCAATTTAGACCGTGGTAGTCTTTTCACTTCTCATTTCTGGGAGAGTTTCCAGACTGCCATGGGAACCCATCCTTCTTTCAGTACCGCTTTCCACCCTCAGTCAAGTGGTCAGGTGGAACGGGTCAATCAAATTCTCAAAGACATGCTTAGAGCTTCCATTATGTCATTCGGTATGGATTGGGAGAAGTGCCTTCCTTTCACCGAGATTGCTTATAACAATAGCTACCAATCCAGTCTTAAGAAAGCTCCTTTCGAGATTCTTTATGGACGAAGATGTCGAACACCTTTGAACTGGTCAGAAACCAGTGAAAGACAATTCTTTGGAACAGACATGATCCAGGAAGCAGAAGAGCAAGTTCGTGTTATTCGTGAGAATTTGAAAACAACCCAATCTCGTCAAAAGAGCCAGTATGACCGTCGTCATAAGGAAGTGGCTTCTGAAGTTGGCGACAAGGCTTACCTTTGGGTTACTCCTTTGAAGGGTACCCATCGTTTCGGTATCAAGGGCAAGTTGGCTCCACGTTACATTGGTCCTTTTCGCATTCTTGCTAAACAAGGAGAGGTTGCCTAGCTACCAGTAGGAACTACCCCCACATTTTTCTCGAGTTCATGATGTCTTCCACGTCTCTCAACTCAGGCGTTGCTTCTCGGATCCCATCCGCGGAGTGGACCACGAAACGCTTGATCTCCAAGATAACCTCACATATCGAGAGTACCCTGTTCGCATTCTTGATCAAGCAGAGCGTGTCACTCGACGTCATAACATCAAGTTTCTCAAGGTTCGGTGGTCTCATCATTCTGAGAGAGAAGCTACTTGGGAGCGAGAAGATCGTCTTCGATTGGAGTACCCCACTCTTTTTTCGCCGACTCCTGAATCTCGGGACGAGATTCTTTCGAGTGGGGGTGAGTTGTCACGTCCCTAGTTCTGGTATGCTCTAGGCTAGCTACTGATGTTTGCATCATGTTTAGAATTCAAATGAACTTGAATTGGGGGATGTTCAAACCCTAGCATCAATGAAATTCAAATAGGTTCAACTAAAAATATTTTTCAGTGAACCCAAATGGCCTTAAAAAATGTTCATCATTTTTGGAAAATGCTGGAAACAGCAACCAGAGGTGATACCCATTTTTGCATGACATTTTGGATTGTTGAATTAACACATATTGTATTTTGAATTGGAGCAAATAAATAATATAAATACTTTATTGCTCCAATAATTCTGATTTTTGTTGAGGGGCTTTGGAATAATCCAAATAGTGCCTAAAAAAATTATCAGAAGAAAAGAAAATGATTTAGTGCCTAAAACTAAATCAAACAAATGTCAGAAATAGAAAAGAAAACAAAAAAAGAAAAAGCCCTTACCTGGACTTTACCTGGGCCGACTTCCTGGCCTGCTGCCGCTCTGGCCCAGCCCAACTGGCCACCGCACCGTACCCCACCTCGTGCAAGTAGGTGAGGCGCGTGAACGGCGCGCGCGCGTGCTCTGCATGCCACGCGAGCTGCCTGCCCTCCCCTGCCAGCGCGACGAGCTAGCTAACGTCGCCACTGCCGTCTGGATCGAGCCCTCCCTCTCATTTGCTCTCTCTCCCTCTCCCTCGCTCTCTCCCGCGAACAGCCGAGCGCTGCCGTCGCCGCCGCTCGCTGTTGCCGCAGCCACCGCCTCTGCCTCGACCTCTCTCCGTGCCCGAGAGCTCCGCCACGACATCTTCTACGTCCTCGACGAGCCAGGCAACCGGGGATGCACCGTATCGTCATCACCGCCATCGTCTCCATCGTCGGGCGCCCGAGATTGCCGTCAATGCCCCCTCGCCGTTCGTCCTTCCACGAGCCCGCTGAGCACGCCCGCTGATCCTCTGTGAGCCCCGCCGTCGTTCCCCCTACTCCCCTGCCCTTCTGCGCCCTCTAGCCCCTCTGCCGCTCGAGCCGAGCTCCGGCCGCCACCGCGAGCCCCGCTCTGGCGAGCTCCGGTGTCCCTGCCGCCTCTCACTTGCCCCACTGGGTGCGGGAGAGCCCGGGCTACGCCCCGGTGCCCTTAGTCGCCGCCCCCGTGGCCTGTAACGCGGACACCACCGTGTCCCGTGGTCGCCAGCGACGACCTCGCCGGCCTCACAGGTGGACCCCGCCGGCCAGGTGATTAGCCTAAGCTAATCACCACCTAACCAAAATCCCCGTAACTCTGATACATGGGCCCCGACACCCTAATCTTTTAGTTAGATTAGAAATAACCCCCTGTTAAACCTGTGACACTGACATGTGGACCCCACACGTCAGGTTTGACTAGTCAGCGCTATTGACTTGCTGATGCAGGCATGACGCAGTGCTGATGCAATTAATTATTTTCTGGATTTAAAATAATTCAGAAATTCCGGAAAATTAGCAAAACTTCAAAAATTCACAGAAATTCAACCAAAGCTCAAATTGCAATAATTTATATATGAAAAATTATCAGAAAAATGCAATCTATCCATCTGTACCAGTTTCATGCATGACAAACCAACCTAAACCTGCTGTATAGGTGAAAACACATGAATGTCTTTTATAAATGTTAAATTTGGAGTTGCATTTGAACCCTTGGTTCAAATGGACTTCATTCAAATAGAATGCTAGATGCATTAGCACAAACCACATCACATCTTCATGCCATGTTCATGCATCATATTGTTGCATATGCTTGTGTTTTGATTGCCAACACCTTCCTTCTCAATAGGTCCTGCTCCGGAGAGTGCTCTAGAGTACCTATCAAAGGAGCAGTGCCTCCCTGTTGATCTACCAGGCAAGCAAAACCCCCTTGTTCATTCCGATACAATCTCACTCTCTCGCTCCTGCTCTATTTTATTGCATTAGGACAACAACGATTCAACTGCTACTTTGTGCTGCGGTAGTTGAACCCATTCCTTTGCATGACCTGTCATTGCCATAGTAAATAGTTGAAACCCACTAGCATGTGTAGGAGTTGAATGAGCCATGTTGTTTTCTTACCATGCCATGCCTGCTATTGCTCAGAGTTGTGTCAGGTCTGATTCATTGGGATGAATTGGAGTGTTATGATATGTTCTGATGCTGAGAGTTAAGTGTGTGAACACAATTTGGTAAAGGTAGCGGTGAGAGGCCATGTAGGAGTACATGGTGGGTTGTCTCACTGGAACCGTCCTTAAGAACTGAGCTCTATGTATGTTGTCCAATGACTAGTTACTACCACACATTGGGTTCCGGCAACTCGGCCCCTCTCAGCTTATTCATCACCTCGATCTCTGTCCAGGAGTTGCAACTAGTTTCTGGTGTTTGTAGGTAGTGCTATTTTTCTACCGAGTGGCACCCGGCAGGGTGGACATGGAACAGACTAGGCACCGTGGCCGGGTATACCAAGCGTCAACCGTTTGGTGGGCTTGGGAACCCTGTACACATTGTTTGGGGCCGTAGTGGAAACCTCGGCCGGACTCCCTGCGGATGGAACTCAAATAGGCGATAAACCTGGACTAGAGTCTTGCGTGGTTAGTCAGGTCATGGCCGACACCCTCGCCGGGCTTCCGCTTGAAGGTTGCCGAGATACATGACATGTACATGGCGGTAAGTGGCGAGAGCGTGTGTGAAGAAGTACACCCCTGCAGGGTTAACATGATCTATTCGAATAGTCGGGTCCGCGGTTATGGACTTCTTGGATGCTTACGTGGTACATAGACAACTTGAAGTGGATACTCTAAAATGCTCAAGACAAGTGTGAGTGCTATGGATGGCCTTCTCGTAGGGAGACGAGAATGAATCCATAGTAGTGTACTGATGTGGTGATTAGTGGACTCGTGTGCGCTTTCTTACCTCAAAGAACTTACTCGTAGTCGTAGAACAGGATAGCCACTGAGTCAAAGCTGGCTTGCTGCAACTAAACCCCACATTGCCCTCTTGATACTAATGCATGTATGATAGGATCTGATGTAAGTCTTGCTGAGTACCTTTGTACTAATGTTTGCTTAATTTATGTTTTGCAGATGAGACATCTGTCTCACTAGTAGTTCCGCTTGGACTTCGACGAGTAGCTTGTTACCTCAGCTACGATCTGTACCCTTGGGAGGGTCTTGTAGATAGTCAGGCTTCTCAGCCTTTTCATTTGTAGTTGTCTATACTCCGACATGTTATGCTTCCATTGCTTGTATGCCCTGAATGATAGGTCATGTGACCCCTGTTTGTAATAAATGCTATGTGGCTCTTCTGGGCCTTTATCTATATGAGTTGTTGAGTTATGTTGTGATGCCATGTTGTACAGCACATACTTGCATGTTATGCGTACGTGTAATGTGTATTGCTATGTGTGGGATCCGACAACCTAGTTGTTTATCCTTGGTAGCCTCTCTTACCGGGAAATGTCTCCTAGTGCTTCCACTGAGCCATGGTAGCTTGCTACTGCTCCGGAACACTTAGTCTGGCGGGCATGTGTCCTTCTTCGTTCCTATGTCTGTCCCTTCGGGGAAATGTCACGCGGTGTCTACCGGAGTCCTGTTAGCCTGCTACAGCCCGGATTCTCCGGAGTCCTGTTAGCCCTGCTGCTACAGCCCGGATTCACTTGCTGTTGACCAACACGTTCGTTGCTGGGTCATGTATGCATGTCCCTGTAAGTTAGTGCCACTTTGGGTTTACGACTAGTCATGTCGGCCCGGGTTCTTTGTCATATGGATGCTAGCGACACTATCATATACGTGAGCCAAAAGGCGCAAACGGTCCCGGGCCAGGTAAGGTGGCACCCGTGGGAATACCGTGCGTGAGGCCGCAAAGTGATATGATGCACTACAAAAAAATACACTTCCGTGATTGTACGTGTTTGTCACAGTAGGTTGCGTCTTATTTCATGCATGTACATCCATGACGATTTTATGACAGAATCAAGATAGTCATACATGTGCTGTCGTAGAAGTGTTCCATGACATTACCAAAATTATCATCACGGAAGTGTCCACTTCCATGACGATAAATCACGTGTCACAAAAGTGCTTTCGTCAAGGGTGACCGACATGTGGCATCCACCGTAACGGAACACCGTTAAGCTATCGGGTCGGGTTTTGGATCCGATAACCCGTTAACAGCCCCGACCAATGGGAAATTTCCACGTGTAAAATTCTTATTGGCCGGACGAAACACGTGTCAGCTCGTCAGTGGGTCAGATAGGCGCCTATGATATGTCGACACGTGCCACGGCCCACCACTGGCCCATTTAGCTTACAAAGCCGACCCGTTTGACTTGGTCAAAAGTTAACGGGCTGGCCCATGAAAAGCCTGTTAACGGTCTCTTCGCAAATAGCCCATTTTACGGCCCGTTAACTCACGGCCCGTTAGGCCCTAAAGGAGGCCCAACAACGTCATGTGGGCCGTCGAATATAACACCAGCCCATTTCACTTTCGGCCCATGTATGGCCCACGACATCTTTCGGCCCATATGAGGCCTTCGTATCTTTCGGCCCTTTACACGCCCACGGTGACTCTAGCCCATAATGAACAGTAATTTTCTTTATACCCGTTAACGGCCCGTGATTTACATGGGCCGTTTCCAGCCCGTGTTAGCTTTCGGCCTATTGACGGCCCATACATTCTTGGGCTCTTTTTCGACCCTCGATTACTTCCGGCCCGTTACTGGCATGTTCCCCTAATGGGCCAAATTCGGCCCGTGGCAAGAGTCGGCCCGTTACTGGCATGTTCCCCTAATGGGCCAAATTCGGCCCATGGCAAGAGTCGGCCTGTTATTGGCCTGTTAGCCTAATGGGCCAAATTCGGCCCATGGCAAGAGTCGGCCCGTTTCTGGCCTGTTAACCCGTTGCGCCGTTTCCAGCCCGTCCTATATTCTGGCCCATTAACGACCCATTATGCCTGTGACAGAATTAAGCCTTTGCTGTCCTACGGCCTGTTAACGGCCTGTTACCGTGTTGGGCCGATACCAATTACGCCCGATTACGGCCCATGTAGACCATTTATCCGATGGCCCGAGGCCCACCGATTACAGGCCCATTTATCGACGGCCCGTAGGAGACCCATGGATCCTACGGCCCGTATATGGCCCATGGTAGTTGCGGCCACTAGCAAACCAGGGAAAAAGAAGACTAGGAAATAAATAAGGCCGAAACTAACGCTAGGCTATTAAGGCTATTGCACAGATTACATCCACTCGACATCAAAGATCGCCACCAGTGCAAATATAGGGAACACCTTACACTATACAAAAATGGCTTGCTGTTTTCTTCAGCCGGTGGCTGCACGTTAAGAATAAATTTTGTATCGCACCAAAACAAATTACAACTATATAACACAAGGAAGGTTGGCATAAAACTTAACAGTCTAGCGGATAAATGCACCACCAGAAGTTCAAAAGCTCAGTTCATTTGACCTGACTGTTACGTTTTCATGTTGTATTGTCCGATGGAGCACCATAACCCTCGCCTTCATTTCCCCTAGGCTCCTGAACAACATAGCAAATGTCTGATAGTCTGGTTTCAAAACCATGCATATCTTGACGACATTGAGCAATGTTTCTCCTTGTTTCACAAAAGGTCACTGTTAGGGAATGGACTTGTGTCTGGAGCGCAGATACAACATTGCTTTGAGCTTGCATATCTTGATCATGAGGTAGTTTGGACGATATTGCCTTAACAACCAACCCAGTATTACGCAGGAACGTGCTTTTGGCACTGTTAGTGGACAGGTACTGACCCACTGCAGCAAGAGCTGACATTGCGGTTATAGTTGCCTCGCCACCTTCAAAAGGTGGCGGTTCCACCATTTTTTCCATAGCTTGCTGAAAAGTTGAGGTTTTACATTAGTAGTACCAGAACAGAAGATATTAAGGAGGCAGCAAAACCAAACAAAATAGCATTGGTCTATATACAGAACTTATTCTGGTGAACCCATGTAAAATATTAGTTGTATTTTATTGCAAAGTACATAATAAAACAAGGTTCCAAACATATGACCATGTACCATCGCTAATGTATTGTCTATTTCTTCACATTGTATTGCGGGCTAAGGATAAAGAGATGAAGTTTATAATACGGTAAGCATAGTATGACATCATTCATATCACAAAACAACTGAGAACAGACAAACAGGCAATTGTAACGTTGTGTGGGCAAGTTCAGCACGGAACTAGATTATGGGTCAAGATCAAAGGAACATCACTCCTCTCTTTTAAACCTTGTAAGGTGCAATGATACGCTAAGACAATTGTGTATAAAATTGAAAAGAGTAATAGACATTGGCTGCAAACCATGCAGTTCAAGGCACAAGTCAGAGTAAGTAGTAGTTAAAAGGCATGAGGATTAAGGACTTACAACAGCGGCTTTGACTGGTGTAGTCATGCCCTTCTTCTTGCTGGTGTGACAGTCCTTGAAGATTTCCACAGCATTTGGTTCAGGTACTTTTTGGTCCTTGCGGGCTTTCCTCTGCATTTCGAACAAGTCAATATAGATCTAATAATATGGTACAGCGAAAAGAGTGAAACAGCAGCTAATTACAAGAGACTCGCAGTGTGCAATATAGCTACGAGATCCTGTCGTCTGTTGGAATTTCACTTTCGTACGGTTGGCCTTGTTCTTTGAACAGTTCACCTACAAGAAGATAGATTTGTGTGGCACATGCGTAAATAGGACTTCAACATGTGATCTGATCACATATATAATGTACCTGATACTTCGGATCAGACCAGTGTTTAACAAGGCCACTCCAGTCTTCATCCGATATATTTTCCACTGGAGATGTTTGGGAAAGTTCACTGTTAGCCTTGCCTTCAAAGTGAATTTTCCTCAAGTTATACCGATACTGTCGCAGAGCAGACTTGAAAACATGGGTGCAAGCTTGTCTGGTTGCATCATCTTGGCTATCCAACTTGAACCTCATCTGTTGAAAATTATGGGAGTCTCATTATCAGCAACCTAGAAAGTATGGGACAGAGCAAGACGATATTACTAGTTTCCATACATAACCATACTTACATATAAATGGTCGAGGAAGGTGTTGAACTGGGTTTCGTCTTTGTCATTCCTATACTGAATCCATGTTGGGAGGATACGTACATGACACCTAACGGCAACCGCTGCCTCTGATACTAACTTGGCTGACTCTGTAGCATCACGTGGCCTTTTTAAACCTGCCTCAAAACGGATCTCCATTCTTCCTCCTCTATATTTAGTTAACCTATCGAGCATTGTCCCTGATGTTTGTTTCCTCTTGCGCCTAGGTGCTAGTTCAACAACGAACATAGGAAGTGTTAGTGTACATCAAACTGTGAGACTACAAATAAAGAAGCATGCAACTGTAACTTGACTCCAGCAACTACCTTCTTGCTGTTGAAGCTCACAAGGTTCATCTGATATTGCCAACTCGTCTTGTGTCAAGAGTGCTTGGGAAGTAGTGTCAGGTGGCAAGGGAGCTTGGGAACGTCCTGCTAGCTCAGGTGACGCACGAGTAAGTCGTGCAGCTGGTAGTACTATGCTAGGTGTTGCAAGAACTAGGGCTGTCTCTGCTTGTTTGGTGGCAGCTATTTATTTCTGTTTGGCTTTTTTGCAACTCGTGTAGCATGGGATGCCGTGTTTGTAGAATTTTCCACTGGACTTTGACCTTCTATTGCATCATCAGTACCAGCAGAATCTGCAGGATTCATCCGCTTCTCATTCCCTGCCAGTATGTGTTTCTTCCTCTTTCTCTGTGCCATGTTAAGTCAAGCCGACAAGAAAAACGAATAACAATTTAGTTCTTCATAAGAAATCGATGCGTGATGCAGACGAACTGAACTTTGATGTTAGACAACCACATGATAGGAGGATGTAATATGTATGAAAAATAGGACGGAAGAGATAACCAGAACTATGATGTGTAAACTAAGAAGAAGACATTTCACCAAATTAGAAGCAATGCAATGGAACGTAGACACCATATGAAAGATGCTACAAATATCGCTCTGCCAAGTTAACAGTGTCTCATCATAAATGGCGTTTAAACAAATGTGAAGCAGTACAAGAAATAAATCATATGCAAGATGCAAACAACATCACACTACCATGTTAGAGGTCTCTCGTCATTAGTGTCATTGCATATACACAGCATTGCCTATTCACAGCTTATGATGTGTAAACTAAGGAGAAGGCATTTCAACAAATTAGAAGCAATGAAAGCTAGACACCATATGAAAGATGCAACGAATATCACTCTACCAAGTTAAAATTGTCTCGTCATAAGTGCCATTTCAACAAATTAGTAGTACAAGCTAGAAAAGAATGTGAGATGTAACCTATATCACACTCCGAAGTCAAACGTGTCTTATGATAAGTGATTGTTGCAGGTTACACAACAGTAGTAATTTGATGTAAGAACATGGTGTGATAGACAGATATTGTATGTTCTAGAAACAGGAACACGTGTCTTATTCAAGTATAATGTGTAAAGTAAGCAGATGGAATTCAACAAAAGTAGAAGCAATACAAGCTAGACATCACACATAACATGCAACCACATATAACAGTGCCAAGTTAGAGGGAGCACCGGTGATGCTGCACTAGGGGAGACGTGCTCATCATAAACACAGCTTTGTTGAGTGTCTATGCATGTGTTGTCTTGGAAATCATCTTGGGGGTGTGGAGGAGTAAAAACTGTAGAGGCCCTCCGTTCGGAAGGAGCACCTTTATCCGCTGCCTTGCTAACTTCCTTCCGCTTTATTGATTTTGAATTGTCAAGTAAAACCGACAAGAAAAAGCTATAAAATTCTCTCTTCAGAACTCATTCATGCATGATACTGACAATCACTACTTTGATGTAAGGCAAACACATGATACCAGGATGGAATATGTACGAAAAACAGGACGGCATGGCATGTTCACAACTGTTTGTGTAAACTAAGCAGAAACCATTCCAGAGCAATGCAAGCTAGACACCACATGAAAGATGCAACCAATATGACTCTGCCAAGTTAAAAGTGTCCCATCATAAATGGAATTTCAACAAATTAGAAGCACCGCATGCTATAAATCATATGAAAGATGCAACTAATATCGCACTGCATATACTAAAGGTGTCTCGTCATGTTGATTGATGCGGGATACAAAAAAAAAACAATAGTTTTATGTAAGGACATGCTTAATAGACAGATGTACTATGTACTAAATACAAGAAGGCATGTCACATTAACATGTATAATATATAAGCTAAGCAGACTAGCACATGCAGCTTAACCAGATTGGAAGAATTACAATCTAGACACCATATGCAACATGCAACCACATATCACGCTGCCAAGTTAGAGCATGCACTTGCGATGCTAGTGTAGGGGAAATGCTGTAATCAACTACAGAGCTACGTTCACTATCTTCATCTAGCATTTCTGTTTCTTGAGAATCATGTCGGGAGGCTGACGCTGCATTCTTTAAATGAGGAGTAGTCCCCTTGCCTGCCTGCCTCGTCATAAGTGATTGATGAGGGATACACAAGAACATTAGTTTGATGTAAGAACATGGTTAATACACAGATGTACTAGTATGTACCAAAAACAGAAAGGCATGTCATATTCAAAGGTATAATGTGTAAGCTAAGCAGATGCAATTTAACCAAATTGGAAGCAATACAAGCTAGACATCCGGCTGGAGTGGTGAGCATGATCATCTAGGACCTGAGAGCCTGGTGGGAGGCGGGCTGCTTCGCCACCATCGCAGCTTTTTAGTTGGCTTCCAGGTGATGCCTATCTTTGCTGGGCTTGTCACTGGCTCGGCCAGTGCCCTGACTAGCTATTTGTCTTCTGGTGCTCACGGGATGGTGGTTCATGTAAAAAAATATTTCCTTATCTTACCGACTTCGGCCTTTCGAATACAAGCTAGACACCATATGGAACATGCAACCACATATGACACCGCGAAGTTAAAGCAAGCACCTGGGATGGTGGTTCATTGCGAGCGAGGTCATCAACTCCAGAGCTACGTTTACCGTCTCCATCTGCTGACACTGCACCCTTTATAGCGCTGTAACGTGTCTTGCCTACCCACACACGAAGCTGGAGCGATTTCTCTCTTTTCTTTTTGGCTTCTCTCATGGCAGCAGAGTCTGAAATACCCTTGCATAAAAACACAATAGTGAGAGTAAGGGTGAAGTGTGTGCAGAACTAGTGCACTCTAAAAGTAGCAGATAGCAAGTGGCTCAAAAATAAATGACAGGAGACATATGATAGCTCTACAACATTGCATGGCAAACAAAATTAGATTCTACTCTGTATGATTTTGTAATATATGAGCACAGGAAATGCAGGTACTCCTCGAGCACACCACCACATGTGGTCATATCTAAGATAACAGTCGACTGAAAATAAATAGGTCAGTCGATTTTTTTAATGAACCGTCCGATCTATAAGGAAAGGGCAGATGGCCTTTGTCTACCTCCCGCCAGTCACTGTTGACGATCTTTCTCGAACCGCCAGCGACCACCGGCCCAGACCCCTGCCTCCGTCGCCCCGCCCTCCCATCGACCTCACACCACCGCCGTGCTTGGCAGCGCCCCCAGGCCATCCCTTTAATCCCGGCCGACCTCCAGATCGGGCGCCAGTAGCTCTAGGACGCACACGCCCCTAAGATAAACACCAAGGCGCTACTTCCCCGGCGTAATAGGCGTACTAGCGCGTGTTACGCTGGGGAATGCTTCCGTTAATTCGGAATCAACTAGCCAGAAATTGAAATTCAGGGGGGCGACGGACCTCTAGCTAAGGTGAAATAGTATATGAGGAGAAACCTTGTGCATCACGAGTTACTAGGAACATCTAGTATCAAGAAGAAGCGGTCAACTAGTGTCTTCTGTGGGATGAATACCGTGCAAGCAGAGACATAAGATTTGCACGAATAAGGGAAGAGGAGTACCTTTTTTGGTTGCCGGTGTGGTCACCTCCACATGTCGCGCCGATCTTCTTCTTTTTACCAGGGAAACCGATGTTCTGGAGGGTGTAGGCTTGGACAAACCCATGGCCAAATTGTTGACTGTGTTGCCGTGACCGTATGTCGGCGGAGGGGAAGCATATCCGAGGTGGCGAAGGACGGCGTAGCAGGAACAGCTCTGGTGCGGTGGAGGGTGGAGAAGATGGAGCGGCGGCGGTGAGGCGCAGGACGGCGTGGTTGAACTGGCTCGGGTACGGACGGCTCGGCCTCGGCTTCAACTACTAGCCGTGGAGGGCGTTGCGGTTGAGGTTGCGGTGGACGACGACGTCGGGGTATCGGCTCCGGTGTGATGGAGGAGGGCGGCGGTTGATGGGTGGGATGGGGTGCGGGACAGAGGACGCCGGGGTTTCGCGGCTGGTGGAGAGGTAGTCTTGGCGCCCACGGAGTACGAATGGGGAATCGGACGGGTGGGGGGAACCATGTTTCGGTCTGGGACGCGCTTGTTTTTTGATTTTTTGAACAGAAGATGGGACGCGCTTCTTTGAAATTTGGGGAAAGTACAAACTGTGCCCCCCTCTTAAATTTCGGACCTACTGCGGGTCGGGGGTAGGATGGTAATCCCAGGTGTCCCAAATAGTGGGCGGGAGCGATTTCGGCCGCGCGCATGTGTGCTTAGGCGGCCATTGTGTATGAATGTTTTTCGGATGCGGTTGTGTGGCGTCTAGATGAAGCTACAAACCTACCCCGGTTTAGACCTTTGGACGTCGGGCCGGTAGGTTTCACGGGTCGGAGTTATTAGAAAAGTAATTTCCTTGTACTACCAAACATTGGTCTCACGCGGTTTTGGGCGAGTAGAGGCTCTTTTGGCACTTCGTTCGAAATTTTGAAACACAAGCATTCACGTTTAGAGTACTCTTGAACTATGAGGATTTACCTAAATAGACAACGTTATATTTGACCTTGTATGTTTGAAAACCTCATTAAATTATCCGCTTCTTTTTGAAATTTTGACACTTGAAAATCCTATAACTACGATTATTTTGGAATGGAGGAGCTAAATTTGAATCTATTTTGTACACGACTACATATGCTATTATGTACAAAATCAGAGCAAAGATTGGTGCCCCATAATTTAGGTATGGTTTACAAATGCCATGATATCAAATTCAAATAATTGAATGGACTTCATGTTGAATTCGATTTTTTTAAACCACCTTAAGTTGAATTCAAATGTATGCTAGTTCATAGGTAGCTATTTATAATGTCCATTGTGTAACTTTCGTATGTATAATGTGCTCTACATACACAACATGAACTATACTCACGTTTATATTCGATTGCTAAAGCGATGCATTGTCTGGAGTTCAAATTACTAACTATGTGGATCAATTGTGTCGAATAATAACATAGAGATGCTCAAATTCGATAGAATCTTGATGTCTGATGGATCAATGACCGCTCCTTACGCGAATTGCAAATATCATGATCCCATCCTAATATTTGGATACAATTTATATCTTTAATCAATGTGTAGAGCAGTCTTTTACGTGCAGTTTCACTCTCCATCGGTGGTCTCTCACACATGCTCACACACTCTCCCCGAGGTGTCTTTCTCGCACACATGCTCTAGATATAACCCTCCCTCCCTCTCGTAACCATTTACAACTTTTTCACTAAACTTTATCACAAGCACTCTTCCTCTCGCAAACATACACACGCACAATCCTCATCGACCCTTTCTATATACATGGACCTGCCTACGTGTCTCATGTACGCACATTATCTTTACGCCTGTCTCTCACGCATTTTCTCACACCTCTCTTCCTAATCGACGAGTATGATTCTAGCAGAGCATTCTGTAGGATGCCCCTTAAAGTTAGGTTGGATGAATAGTAATATCAGAGATAAAGGGGTTACCTTAGTCCGAGAACCTAGGGTTACAAATCCTAGCTGGCTTTGTTAGTGGACATAGAGTCCTTCACAATTCTGCTATCTTTGTCTTGTACGACTAGTCATCCATGGGTCTTCCTAAATGCGTCACGGGCCGACCAATGTGGCGCAGGTCGGAACCGAACGAAGGGCTCACCTCGACCCACCGGACCTCACGCAGTGACACATCCTCTGCCCCCACGTCTCATTATCTTCTCACACCCACACATACCAACATAAACACCACACACACAGAAAATTTCTCCTGGTGCCTCTATTCCCTCCCCCCTTGCATATACACACTCAAGGGAATGGAATCTCTTGTCGTGACGTCATATTCGTCTCTCTCTCTAGACCACTCTCATTTCTCGTGCTATCTCTCCCACGCCCCCCCCATCGGCCCCTCTATCCATGCCTCTCTCGAATACGTAATACACACACATACCTCTCTAGGCCCCGCCAAATGCATCAACTACACATTCACACATGTTACATCACGTACCCCATTGATCTAAAAAGCCCTCTCTTCACGTTTATTTCACATACAACATTCCTTTTGAATAAAGTGTGGCCAAAAAATTATTTTAGAGTTTCTACATATATACAACATTACAAAGTTATATGGAGGAGTACGAACGCTAATTTGCATTGCATGGTGCCCACAATGATATTTATTCCGCACTGTGAATTTTTATATTTTTATACTATATACAAAGTTAGTCATAATAAAGAGAAACGAAGAGCATCTCTCTCTCCATCGCATACCCCCCTGTACGCCCCTTTCACGTATGCACACAAAACTATCTCCAGGTCCTCTAAAAGTAAGCCCCCAGAAAATTCACGCATGTTTCATCTTTCTCTCGCGATATATGCAATGACGATCATTGTATTTGAAGCGAAAGCACGATACATACATTGGACTTCAGAATCCACTCATTACGGTCACCATTTACGTTTAGTGGTTATTATACAGTCACGGGCTCACCGTACAACTCTGTATTTGCTCATGACATGACTAGTTGACCAGTTAAACGCTCCATGTGGCACCTCTAGTGTTGCATCACATTATCTCACTACCATCGTGCCCACCTGTCGACTTGTATCTACTCTACATCTACACTCTTATAAAATACATAAAATACACTCTTATAAAAAACAGAGTTGGTGATGATGGTGTGCCTGCCATCCTGCAATATAGGCCGTCCGATTTATATCTGACGGATAGGAAAGAACCTATGGCAATTTTGCAAAAAGGTACCCACACATCTCTCCACATTTGCAAATAAGGCCTTCCCTCGTTCATCCTTTTCTCTCACAAGATAAACAAGTCATACAAATGCATCTTGATGTTACGTGCAACGCACGGGCATCTTGCTAGTAAGAATGAAAACAAACGACAAAAAATATTTGGACGGTGGTTCGAAGTCATGACCGCGGGCACAGCGGACAAGGTGGCCTTGTATTGGTATGCTGAGCCGTCTGTTTTAACACACAGGAGCTGGTGTGGTGATTATACACACACGCACGCATGCACACGAACTGCATCCACGCAACACTCACACAAACACATGCACCCACGCACGCACGCAACACTCACACGCACACACGCACGCATGCATGCACACACCAGTACACAACATGACCAACACACACTCTCACGCTCAAGTGCTCAACCTACACGTGCATGCGCACACATCAGGCCCTGACAGACACATACACAACCAGGTGATTCCCGCGCACGGGTTGGAGCCTTGTCGCGCCTGCGTAAATTTGTGTTTATCTGACCTTTTGCCTATGTGAACTGACAGGTGGGACCCACAAGGAACGTGGTCAATTTAACTAGTCAACATGGCGCCATGCAGACTATTTGGCCGGTCAACAGAGTGCAATCTGATGCTGAACTGTGAGCAAGTGACCGTATAATCACCGCAAAACGTATATAGTGACCGTAATCAGCTTATTCTGAAGTTCGGTGACCGTATTACGCTTTTCTCTCTGTAGGCCCTCCAAAACTACATCTCTACACGTTCTCGCATGTTACATCTAAGAACTATGCAATACAACACTACTACTACACTCTAATACAATAAATCATATGTGTTTTTAGTTTTACTAGATATCATATTGTTACTTATAATTATTCAGTTTGCATACATTAAAATTGCCTTTGAAATGTATGGCCAGTATCATCTACCGCGCGGGAAAAATCCCGCCCTTTCCTGCTTAATCGGGTTTGTATCGATGGATCGTGCGAAACAGCAAAACTATAGTACTATACAGTATTACAAGTGACAGTTCACTGGGCCGTCGTGTCGTCTACTCCTCCGTTGTAAGAGTGGAGCGCTCGCTTTCATAAATCTTCTAGTCCCTTTCGCCGACATGTGGGACATCAAGCTACCGGGTCCACGTGCCATACCGGAATACAGTGCAGAGTAGCCGGGGTGAAGCACCCCAGGCATGGCGCCGGCGTAGTAATGAGCAATGAAGCGTCAAATCACAAGCTGCACCTTTCCCGCAGTTAAGTTGGAGGGACGAAGCAACCATCATTTCACTCGTTGCTGAATCCACTTCTCCCTCATCTTCTTCAACTTAACCCCGTGTTGCTTCTGCCGTTGTTCTGCCTCATGTGGGATGCGGATCGGCTTGGTAAAGCACTGACACATGGGACCGCATGTTAGCAAACTGCCAGGACAACGTCCTCCGAAAATAAGAAGCCTAATCCTAGACTTACAAAGGGCTACGTAGCTGCTACATATACTTTCCATCTAATCTATATATGCCCCCCTGATTTTCAGGTGGGGTGGGCCTAATCCTCTCCTTTAATCCAATCAAATAGTCCCACATCACATCAGTTTGTAACTTTACGTAAACCATTACGTGGATGTAGCATTGCTCAAATAAGAAACCTCCCCCGCCATCCGCGCGGCAAAATCACCTCCTTTTTACTAATCTTGATTCTATAATTTTTAGATCAATATAATTGAGATTTGTATAGATAGCACACAGGAGCAAAACCAAGTGGTACAGTTAAGGGCATCCACAATGTGTAGCCAAATGTGAAAATAGCTTTTGGCATCGTGGGAACCATTGTGGACGGTGTTGCCAAAGCCAAAAAGATGGAACCGAAGCCCCTGATTGATTGATTGAAGGAATAGAAAATGCAACGTCTCTCCTCTTTCTCCCATGCTTGGACGCATGTAGTACATTATAGAGCACAGAGTCTACTCCCCTGTCCCTTCTATCACAAATCACAAAGCGGTGAGGCGTCAAATCACAAAAGCACGGACGAAGCAACCATCATTTCACTCTTCGCTGACTCCGCTTCTCCATCGTCTTCTTCAAGAAACCATCTCACCACACTAGTACTCCTAGTAGTACTAGTAAAGGACTTCCTGGATGCAAATAAGGCGGTTGTCTCGGGTTGCAGGCGGCACTTGCGAACGACTTACCGTGGTCTCCCTCAATGGTGTTCTCCGTCGAACGCACTTCGCCAAACCACCAAAAAAAAGATATCGTCGACGTCACCGCAATAGGGAAGGAAGTCAAATATAGTTACTACCTCCATTTTTTTGTACACAAGGCCAGTATATCAAAATTACAATTTGCAAAGGGCCACTAACACTAATCGAGGCAAAATTGATGGGGTTAGCAACCAAGGACATTAATATCCCCTGCATGCATGCGGAAGTGAGAAGGTTGGTTTGCATGGCGCTGCATTAATCAAGCGATGAGGAGTGAGATGGTTAGCTCTTTGGTCTTTGGAGAAAAAAATACGCATTAATTGACATGTGAAACGAGGATTTGTATCGATTAAATCCCGCGAAGGAAAACCCCGCCTTTCTTTTTTAACACTAGTACTCCTAGTACGTACGTACTTATCCTGTTTGGGTCTAGGCCTTGCATTGCCAAACTTCGCCACACATTTTTGCCAAGCTTGCCTAAATTTTTCAAAATGAGAAGGAGGTACACTTGCGCACGGCTGTCGCGGTCGCACCGCAACCTCACACGGTCGCTCATGCACGCCGCAGTCGCACCGCACCCTCACACAGTCGCTCCTGCACGCCGCAAACCCAACCAAGGGAACGCACCCTCACTGACACGTGCTGTCGCATGTGAACAAACCAAACTCAGCCATCCTATCGCTGACACATAATTTTCGTTCATAGAGTATGTTTATCCAACTGCATGTTGGGGAGTATCCGTACGGCCCGTGCGGTGGTCTGTTGGGGAAGAAGAAGAGGTGAGGAAGAAGGAAAGAAGGGTTAGGAGACGTGGGATATTCATCCAACCGCCTGAAATGGTAGACTGACCCAAGTCAGGCGACTTGCATAACAAATATATGTTTTTACACAACAAAAGATCCATAAAAACAACAACATAAAGAAAAACTATCACTGCTCGCGTAAAGAGACGGCCTCGTCGTCTTTGGCTGCCGGCACGAACCAGCCGTCGCTGCCGACGTGTGTCTCCGCACCGTGGTTGTCCTCGGCCTCCAGCTACTCGTTCAAGCGGAGCGTGCGGGCGCTCTGCACGGACGAGAGCACAGCCCGGTTCAAGTCGAGGACGTCCGGTTCCACCTGCAGGAGGGCCTCGATGGCAGCGGCATCCGCGCGCTCCACGTCGAGTCGAGCCTCCGCCACCCAGTTCAAGTCCAGGACATCCGGTTCCGCCTGCAGGAGGGCGTCGATGAGAGTGGCATCCGCGCGCTCTCCGTTGAGTCGAGCCTCTGCCGCCCGGTTCAAGTCCAGGACGCCCGGTTCCGCCTGCAGGAGGGCCTCGATGGCAGCGGCATCCGCGCGCTCCACCTCAAGTTGAGCCTCCGCTGCCCGGTTCACATCCACGACATCCGGTTCCGCCTGCAGGAGAGCCTCGATGGCAGCGGCATGCGCGCGCTCCGCGTCGAGTTGAGCCTCTGCCTCCCGGTCCTCCTTTAGTATCGCCATGTTGAATTCCGGGCGCCGTTGCCGGGGAGATCTATGCCAAGCCGAGACATGCCAAGTACCCATCATAAACTCTCATCCCTCGCATTAAATTATTCGCCATTCGCCTCTCGTGTTCCTCTCCCCCACTTCTAAAACGATTTTCGAAAAGATTTGCCCTTTCTTCGCCCCTCTTCCGTTCGTCTTCTCCGTTTGCTCGTTTGCTGCCACCATGTCTGAAACTGGGGAGGTTATTAATTAAAAGGACAGTAGTAATAATGGGGGAAACCTTGATGCTTTTGCTAATTCTAATCCTCATGAAGAATCTACTATCTTGCACACAAAAATATTTTGCACTGGTAGCGGAAATATTATTGGGAAAGGGGTTATTCAAGATTTCTTTACTTGTACCGATGCACTCCCCACCTTGGGTGGATCTATCCTCCATAAAACGAGTAACCTTGCGGATGCTATATCTTTGCTTGTTGTTGAACTTGAAAGACAATTTGTTCACATGCATCCATCCATACAAAAGATTTTTCTAGAGTTTTCTAATATTGAGCATTCTTCTATTAAGCGTGCCGCCACTATATTCCTAGCTCGTGAGTTTAGATTTATTATGAAAGAAGCTAGTGAAATTTTTGCTCATTATAAAGTAGATGGTGGTCGCCCTCCCATAGAGGGAATTCTCTTTAATCAAGAGGATATAATGCGTTTACGATCTTTAGATCATGTTGCTTATAATGAAAATTTAAGAAAGAGGGTCCCTACCGATGTTTTAGTCAATAAGGTTTCTGAGCTTAATGATGAATTTGCTATTCAAAACAATGGATTAGATTTCTCTCTTGGACACAAGCTCATGACTTTTTGCCAAAAGAATGCTTATAATGATGAGTTGGTCATACAATATGAAGGGCCGGAGGAGGAACCAATTCCTCCCAAGATCGATCTTGGGGATTCTTATCCCATTAAATTTAGCCCTTTTGATTACCTTTGCTTACCTCAAAGAAAAATTGCTGCTGAACGAAGGGAGTATGAGATGAGTTTTTGAGATTTGCCTTATCATTATTACGATTAGACTTAGATCTATCCGTGTTTTATGCCTAGCTAAGGGCGTTAAACAATAGCGCTTGTTGGGAGGCAACCCAATTTTATTTTTGTTTTTGCTTTTTAGGTTCTGTTTTGCAATAAATATTTCATCTAGCCTATGGTTAGATGTGGTTTTGTGTTTTAGTTAGTGTTTGTGCCAAGTAAGACCTTTGAGATAGCTGACGGTAATAGTTGATTTGATCTTGCTAAAAAAACAGAAACTTTGCGCTCAGTCCCAGAATTGTTTAAAATCACAGAAGCGCAATAAAATCCTGAATTTTTTTAGTAGATTGATATACAAATTTACTAGGACTTCCTAATTTTTAGGATTTTTGGAGTTACATAAGTATGCTAACTATTCAGATTACTACAGGTTGTTTTGTTTTTGACAGATTCTATTTTTCGCCTGTTGTTTGCTTATTTTGATGCATCTATGTGGCTAGTATCGGGGGGTATGAACCATGGCAAAGTTGGAATACATTAGATATTACACCAATGTAAATAAAGAACGAGTTCACAACAGTACCAAAAGTGGTGATTTATTTTCTTATACTAACGGACCTTACGAGATTTTCTATTGAGTTTTATGTTGTGAAGTTTTCAAGTTTTGGGTAAGGATTTGATGGACTATGGAATAAGGAGTGGCAAGGGCCTAAGATTGGGGATGCCCAAGGCACCCCAAGGTAATATTCAAGGAGGCCAAAGAGCCTAAGCTTGGGGATGCCCCGGGAAGGCATCCCCTCTTTCGTCTTTGTCTATCGGTAACTTCACTTGAGGCTATATTTTTATTCACCACATGATATGTGTTTTTCTTGGAGCATCTTGTATGATTTGAGTCTTTGCTTTTTAGTTTGCCACAATCATCCTTGTTGTACATACTTTTTGGGAGAGACACACATGAATCATGATTTATTAGAATGCTCTATGTGCTTCACTTATATCTTTTATAGGACGGCGGTGATTTTATTTTATAGAAATTGATGAACTATCATACTTCACTTATATTATTTTGAGAGTCTCTAAACAGCATGGTAATTTGCTTTGGTTATAAAATTAGTCCTAATATGATAGGCATCCAAGAGGGATATAATAAAAACTTTCATATAAAGTGCATTGAATACTATGAGAAGTTTGATTCCTTATGATTGTTTTGAGATATCAAGATGGTGATATTAGAGTCATGCTAGTAAGTAGTTGTGAATTTGAGAAATACTTGTGTTAAGGTTTGTGAGTCCCGTAGCATGCACATATGGTGAACCGTTATGTAACGAAGTTGGAGCATGAGATGTTTTTTGATTGTCTTCCTTATGAGTGGCGGTCGGGGACAAGCGATGGTATTTTCCAACCAATCTATCCCCCTAGGAGCATGCGTGTAGTACTTTGTTTCGATGACTAATAGATTTTTGCAATAATTATGTGAGTTCTTTATGACTAATGTTGAGTCCATGGATTATACGCACTCTCACCTTTCCACCATTGCTAGCCTCTCTAGTACCGTGCAACTTTCGCCAGTACCATAAACCCACCACGTATCCTTCCTCAAAAAATCCACCATACCTACCTATTATGGCATTTCCATAGCCATTCCGAGATATATTGCCATGCAACTTTCCACCGTTCCGTTTATTATGTCACGCTCCATCATTGTCATATTGCTTTCCTTGATCATGTAGTTGACATCGTATTTGTGGCAAAGCCACTGTTCATCATTTTTTATACATGTCGCTCTTGATTCATTGCACATCCCGGTACACCGCCGCAGGCATTCACATAGAGTCATATTTTTGTTCTAGTATCGAGTTGTAATTTTTGAGTTGTAAGTAAATATAAGTGTGATGATCTTCATTATTAGAGCATTTTCCCATGTGAGGAAATAAAAAAAGAGAAAGGCCAAGTAAAAAAAGAAGGCCCGAAAAAAGAAAAAAAAGAAAAAAATGAGAGAAAAAGAGAGAAGGGACAATGTTACTATCCTTTTTGCCACACTTGTGCTTCAAAGTAGCACCATGATCTTCATGATAGAGAGTCTCCTATGATATCACTTTCATATGCTAGTGGTAATATTTCATTATAGAACTTGGCTTGTATATTCCAACGATGGGCTTCCTCAAAACACCCTAGGTCTTCATGAGCAAGCAAGTTGGATGCACACCCACTTAGTTTTCTTTTTGAGCTTTCATAAACTTATAGCTCTAGTGCATCCGTTGCATGGCAATCCCTACTCACTCACATTGATATCTATTAATGGGAATCTCCATAGCCCGTTGATACGCCTAGTTGATGTGAGACTATCTCCTTCTTTTTGTCTTCTCCACAACCACAGTCTATTCCACCTATAGTGCTATGTCCATGGCTCACGCTAATGTATTGCATGAAAGTTGAAAAGGTTTGAGAACATCAAAAGTATGAAACAATTGCTTGGCTTGTCATTGGGGTTGTGCATGATTTGAACGTTTTGTGTAATGAAGATGGAGCATAGCCAGACTATATGATTTTGTAGGGATAAGCTTCCTTTGGCCATGTTATTTTGATAACACATAATTATTTGTTAGTAGGCTTGAAGTGTTATTGTTTTTATGTCAATATTAACCTTTTGTTTTGAATCTTACGGACCTGAACATTCATGCCACAATAAAGAGAACTACATGGATAAATATGTTAGGTAGCATTCCACATCAAAAATTCTGTTTTTGTCATTTCCCTACTCGAGGACGAGCAGGAATTAAGCTTGGGGATGCTTGATATGTCTCCAACGTATCTATAATTTTTGATTGTTCCATGCTATTATATTATCTGTTTTTTATGTTTTATATGCATTAATATGCTATTTTATATGATTTTTGGGACTTGATACGTCTCCATCGTATCTACTTTTCCAAACACTTTTGCCCTCGTTTTGGACTCTAACTTGCATGATTTGAATGGAACTAAGCCGGACTGATGCTGTTTTCAGCAGAATTGCCATGTTGTTATTTTTGTGCAGAAATAGAAGTTCTCGGAATGACCTGAAACTTCACGGAGAATATTTTTGGGATATATAAAAAATACTGGCGGAAGAATCAAGACCAGGGGGCCCACACCCTGTCCACGAGGGTGGGGGCGCGCCTACCCCCCTGGGCGCGCCCCCTGCCTCGTGGGCCCCTGGAGCTCCACCGACCTCAACTCCAACTCTATATATTCACGTTTAGGAGAAAAAATCAGAGAGAAGGATTCATCGCATTTTACGATACGGATGTAACGCCCACGATGCGGCTATATCTCCCACGTGTCGGGGCACGACTTAGAGGCATAACCACATTGTAGGTTTTGTCGCAAGAAGGGTCATCTTCACCAAATCCCATGTAATGAACAAGAATGGGATAAGAGAGTTGGCTTACAATCGCCACTTCACACAATACATAAATAAATTCATACATCATCCAAAATACACACATAGACCGACCGGTCAAATCCAAAAGAAAAGAAGATAACCCCACATGCTAGGTCCCCGATCGTCCCAACTAGGCTCCACTACTGATCATTAGGAAACAAAACATAGTAACGACCAAGTTCCTCGTCGAACTCCCACTTGAGCTCGATTGCGTCACCTGCATTGGTATCGTCGGCACCTGCAGCTGTTTTGGTAGAATATGTGAGTCACGAGGACTCAGCAATCTCACACCCGCGAGATCAAGACTATTTAAGCTTATAGAAAGGATGGGGTAATGAGGTGGAGCTGCAGCAAGCACTAAGCATATATGGTGGCTAACATACGCAAATAAGAGCGAGAAGAGGAGCAACGCAACGGTCGCGAAGCTAGAAATGATCAAGAAGTGATCCTGAAACTGCTTACGCTCAAACATAACCCAAACCGTGTTCACTTCCCGGACTCCGCCGAAAAGAGACCATCACGGCTACACACGCGGTTGATGCATTTTAATTAAGTCAAGTGTCAAGTTCTCTACAACCAGACATTAACAAACTCCCATCTGCCACATAACCGCGGGCACGGCTTTCGAAAGATAATACCCTGCAGGGGTGTCCCAACTTAGCCCATCATAAGCTCTCACGGTCAACGAAGGATATTCCTTCTCCCAAGAAGACCGGATCAGTCTCGGAATCCCGGTTTACAAGACATTTCGACAATGGTAAAACAAGACCAGCAAGACCACCCGCTGTGCCGACAAATCCCGATAGGAGCTGCACATATCTCGTTCTCAGGGCACACCAGATAAGCTAAGCGTACAGGTACCAACGTAACCCAAGTTGCCAAGGGACGGTCCCGCACGGTGCTCTAGTTTGGACCAACACTCGGAGGAGCACTGGCCCGGGGGTAAAAATAAGATGACCCTCGGGCTCGCGAAAACCCAAGGGAAAAAGGCTTAGGTAGGCAAAATTAAAACCAAGGTTGGGCCTTGCTGGAGGAGTTTTATTCAAGGCGAACTGTCAAGGGGGTCCCATAAATCACCCAACCGTGTAAGGAACGCAAAATCAAGGAACATAACACCGGTATGATGGAAACTAGGGCGGCAAGAGTGGAACAAAACACCAGGCATAAGGTCGTGCCTTCCACCCTTTACCAAATATATAGATGCATTAATTAAATAAGATATATTGTGATAAGCGAAAATATACATGTTCCAACATGGAACCAACTTCAACTTCACCTGCAACTAGCAACGCTATAAGAAGGGCTGAGCAAAAGAGGTAACTTAGCCAAACAACGGTTTGCTAGGAAAGGATGGTTAGAGGCTTGACATGGAAACATGGGAGGCATGATATAGCAAGTGGTAGGTAGCGCAGCATAGCAATAGAGCGAACAACTAGCAAGCAAAGATAGAAGTGATTTCGAGGGTATGGTCATCTTGCCTGCAAGGTTCTCAGAGTTGTCGAAAGCTTGATCCTCATAAGCGTTCTCAATAGGTTCCTCGTTCATGAACTCGTCTCCCAGCTCTACCCAAAGCAAGAACACAAGCAATGGAACCACAATCAATCACGGTGCAATGCACAAGCAACATGATGCAATACATGCATGATATGCGAGATGTGATATGTGATGCATATGCGTGCTCCGGAAGAAAAAGGATGAACAAGGCATCAACTTGGCAAACCAAGTATGCCGCTGGAAAGATGAGATGATTTCGGTTGAAATCGATATAATCATCACCGGAAACGGATGCACGGTTTGCAAATGGCAAGCGAAACAAAAATGACACACTTCTGCGATTAACAGCATGATAGCACTTAGAATACATCAAGAAACTATGCTACAGCACCCCAACACAGCAACAAAGCATATGGCAGAGATGTACTCAAGATGCTTGACAAAACATGAACACTGAGATACGGCTAAATCACACCAGAGAAGGTTCAAACAAGCATGGCAAAAGTGCAAAAGATATCAGCTTCACAGACTTGGTGAAAATACTTACATGCCAGAAATAACACCAGGAAGCCATGTTTAGAGCCAGCAAACAGCATTCTGCAGGAACATATCATAGCAAATCAAGGAATGGCATGAATCTACTAAATGCATCGAACAAACGTCCCTTACTGACCATGAGCCAAAAAGGCACAGAAGATATGATGGCACCCATGTAAACATAGCAAGTTTTATTAATAGTTTCAGACTTGGCAGAAAAACAGAGCATGGCATAAACAGAATTATGAAGGTATCTTTCCGAGCTCGATTCACTCATCACAAAGCATTGCATGACAAAACAAGCATACCAACAGCAAGATGGCATGTTCATGAAGCTAACCATGGCAAGAACAAGTCCATAGCATGCATGGATCACTAGCAACAACCATGGCAAATTTGATTAACATGTTAACATTCTGCCAGGAACATTTTATAGCAAAAGCAGAGCAAGATTGAGACATGCTAGGGCACTCCATAATTGCAAACAGGGGCATGGATGGATGGATCATAACCATATGTTCAAAACATCCTTACTGAAGTATCTAAAAATAAGCACGTATCTCATTGTAGCATCCAGTTTACATGGCATCAAAATAACAACAGGAAAAGGACTTAACAAAATCCTAAGTTCCTGATAACAGCAGCATTGTGGAGGCTACTTTGCATGCTTGTACTAGTCACCACATAGATCACAAAAATACATGGAAAGCACCTCTGTAAATAAGGCATGGCATAGTTCAAAACACATGTAGAGCTCATGCTCATAAGATGCACACATCAAATGCAACAAAAATGACAAATCATCATATTCTATTAACAGACAGCAGTTAATATCATGTAGCACTCTTGCAACGATGATTTAGGCATCAAGATGAACTCAAACAGACATGGCACAATGGAACAAAATGAAGAGCATCTCCTGATGAACATTTTGATATATCATGCACGCAAAATGGAGCGGTATGCAAGGAGATATGATGTGATGAACAGAGCCACATAAAGTGAGGATTTCGGGACAGAAGAAAAACGAGGGGGAGAAGTCAACCTCGTTCAGATCTAGGGTTGCACGCGGATCGAGGCGGGCGGCGGCTCTCGCCGGAGATGGGGCGCGCGGCGGCCGGAGAAGACCAGAGAGGGCGCCGGCGGGTCGGGGTCGGCGGATCCGGCCGGC